>NC_142801.1:74698096-74803465 GCF_049724085.1 Artemia sp. Qi Xiang Cuo | reverse complement strand
AGCGGTATTGTTCGGCTAAAACTTACACACACACAAAAACTTACACACTTACCATATCACAGTTACATTGTCTTAATTTTTCAAATTTACATTTTGAATTTCTGTCGTGAAATGCAAGAGTTGGAATATTTCAGTAGTGACTTGTTGTGCTTTCATTTTCTCACAGTTACATTCTCTTGATTTTTCGGAGTGCTCATTTTGAATTTCTGTCATGAAATGCAAGAGTTGGAAAACTGTCTTAGTCCACCGTGCCTGGTGAAATCCACTAGCTCAGTACAGACCAGTCCACCAGCCTCGGAACGGTGAACACTAGCTCAGAATTGGGGTCTTAGTCCACCAGCCTGGAATGATGGAAATCCACTAGCTCAAATTAGGTCTCAGTCCACCAGTCTGAATGGTGGAATCTCACTGTTTAATGCTAGGTTAGGGTTAACTTATCATGAGCGCTCATGATAAGTTAACCTAACCTTTCCGAGTGAGTATGGTTGGTTAGCTAGATTAAGTTAGGTTAGGTTAAGTGAATAGGTTAGCCCATGTACGCTTTCACTTAGGCTAGCTTAGGTTGAGGTGAGGACAGGCAAAAGCCAGGTGTATGATTAGGTTAGGTTAGGTTAGATTAGCTAGGATAGGTTGAGCTAGGTTAGGCTAGGTTAGCCTACGTACGCGCGCGTACGTAGGTTAACCTAGCCTAACCTAACTTAACCTAACCTAACTTAATCTAACCTAACCTAACCTAATCATACACCTAACTTTTTGCCTGTCTCTCACCTAACCTAAGCTAACCTAAGTGAAGCGTACATGAGCTAACCTAACCTAACTTAACCTAACCTAACTTAATCTAGCCTAACCTAACCATACTGCTGGAAAGGTTAGGTTAACTTATCATGAGCGTTCATGATAAGTTAACCTAACCTAACTTAAACAGTGAATTTCCACCATTCAGACTGGTGGACTGAGACCCCAATATTGAGCTAGTGAATTTCCACCATTCAGGCTGCTGGACTGGGACCCTAAGTTTGAGCTAGTGACTTTACACCGTTTAGGCTGGTGGACTGGGACCCCAATACTGAGCTAGTGGATTTCCACCATTCAGGCTGGTGGACTAAGACCCCAATTTTCCAAATCTTGCATTTCATGACAGAAATTCAAAATGTAATTTGAAAAATTATGAGAATGTAACTGTGATATGGTAAGTGTGTGTAAGTTTTTGTGTGTGTGTAAGTTTTTGCGTGTGTGTGTGTAAGTTTTTGTGTGTGTGCGTAAGTTTTCGTGTGTGTGTGTGTGTGTAAGTTTTTGTGTGTGTGTGTGTAAGTTTTTGTGAGTGTGTGTAAGTTTTTGTGTGTGTAAGTTTTTGTGTGCATGTAAGTTTTTGTGTGCATGTAAGTTTTTGCGTGTGGGTGTAAGTTTTGTGTGTGTGTGTGTAAGTTTTTGTGTGTCTAAGCCTTTGTGTGTGTAAGTTTTGACGTGTGTATGTGTAAGTTCTCGTGTGTGTGTGTGTGTGTAAGTTTTTGTGTGCATGTAAGTTTTTGTGTGCATGTGTTAGTGTGTGTGTGTGTGTGAGTGTATGTGTGTGAGTAATTTTGTGTTTGGGTATAAGTTTTTGTGTGTGTGTGTATGTTAGTGTGTGTTCGCGTAAGATTTTGTGTGTGTGTAATTGTTTGTTTGCCAGTAAGTTTTTGTGTTCATTAAAGTTTTTGCCTATGTATTAACTAGTTTGTGTGTGTGTGTATGATTTTTTGTGTCTAAGATGTTGTGTGTGGGTGTAAGTTTTTGTGTGTGTTTGTAAGTTTGTGTGTGTTTGTGTGTGTGTGTTAGTTTTTGTGTGTGTGTGTATGTTTTTGTGTGTGTGTGTGTGTGTGTAAGTTTTTGTGTGTGTAAGCTGTCTGACGTGTGTGTGTGAGTTTTCGTGTGTGTGTGTGTGTTTGTGTGTGTGTGTGTGTGTGTGTGTGTATGTGTCTTGCGCGTGTGTGTGGGTCTTTTGTTGTGTCCATGTGTGCGTTTGTGTGTGTGTGTGTGTGTGTGTGTGTGTGTGTGTGTGTGTGTGTCTTGCGTGTGTGTGTGCTTCGTGTGTGTGTGTGAGTTTTGTGTGTGTGTGTGTGTGTGTGCGTTTGTGTGTGTGTGTGCAGTCGTGTCGATGCGCGTAAGCCTTTGTGTGTGCGTGTGTGTTGTGCGCGTGTAGCCTTCGTGTGCACGCAAGCTCATGTGTGTGTGCGTCGTGTGCGTGTGTGTCTGTGCGTGTGCAAGCTCGTGTGTGCGTGTGTCTTCTGTGCATGTGCTGTGTGCAAGCTCGTGCGCACGTGTTTGCGTGCATGCGTGTGCGTGCGCGCTCTGTGCGTAAGTCACGTGTCTGTGCGTGTATGCTCTGTGTGTGTGTAGTGTGTGTGTGCTTCTGTGTGTGCGTAAGTCTTCGTGTGTGTGCGTCTTTGTGTGCATGTAAGTCTTCATGTGCATGTAAGTCTTCGCGTAGTGCAAGCCTTTGTGCGCATGCGCTGTGCGTGCGTAAGCTTCTGTGTGTGCGTGCAAGCTCTTGTGCGTGCCTGTGTGCGTCGTGCGTGCAATGCGCAAGCGTGCGCATCTTGTGTGCACGTAAGCTCTCGTGTGCGTGTGTCTTCAGTGTCGTGTGTTTCGTGCGACGTGTAAGTGCGTGTTTGTGCGTGCAAGCTTTGTGTGTGTGCGCCTTGTTTGCGTGTGTGTGCTGCAGTGCGTGCAAGCCTTTGCGTGCACGTGCTTTCAGGCAGCAGTGTCGGCAAGTCTCTGCAGTGCGTGGGCCTCTGTGCGTGCGCAAGCTTCTCGTGCGTGTGCAAGCTCTGTGCGTGTGCGTGTGTGTGTGTGCCTGCTCGTGCGTGTGCAGCTTGTCGTGCGTATGCGCGCGCGCGTGCGTGCGCAAGCCTGCGTGCTGCAAGCTCGTGCGTGCATGCAAGTCTGCGTGCGTGTGCGTAAGCCTTTGTGCGTGTGCGTGCGCCTGTGCGTGCGTAAGTCTTTGCGTGTGTGTGCATGCCTTGCGTCGTGCGTGCATGCCTTGTGTGTGTGTGTGTGCAGCCTTTGCGTGCGTCATGTGTGTGTGCTCGTGTGCGTGTGTTTCTGTGCGTCTGGCGCAAGCTCTTGCGTGTGTGCGCAAGTCTTCGTGTGCGTGTGCGTGTGCAAGCCTCTGTGTGCGTGCGTGCTGCTGCGCGCAGGCAAGCTCTGTGTGCGTACGCAGCCTTCTGCGTGCGTGTGCCTCTGTGCGTGCGTGTGTGTGTGTGTGTGTGTGTATGCCTTGTGTGTGTGTGCAGCTCGCGCTGTGTGTATGTCTGTGTGTGTGTGTGCGTGTGTGTGTCAGTCTGTGTGTGTGTGTGTGATGTGTGTGTGTCATGCGTGCTTGCGTGCACGTGTTTTCGTGCGTGTGCGTGCCGTGCGTGCGTGTGTCTGTGTGTGTCGTGCGTGTGTTCTGTGTGTGTGTAAGCCCTTCGTGCGCGTGCGTGCTTCCGTGTGTGCGTGCAAGCTCTTTGTGTGTGTGTTCTTTGTGCGTGTGTGTAAGTCCTTTCGTGTGTGTGTGTGTGTGGGTCTTTCGTGTGTGTGTGTGTGTTTGTGTGTGCGTGTGTTGATCTTGTGCGTGTGTGGGTTTGTGTCGCATGTAAGTTTCTATGTGCATGTAAGTTTTCGTGTGCATGTAAGTTTTTGCGTGTGGGTGTAAGTTTTGTTTTTGTGTGTGTGTGTGTGTGTAAGTTTTTGTGTGTCTAAGCTTTTTTGTGTGTAAGTTTTGTCGTGTGTGTGTGTGTGTAAGTTTTCGTGTGTGTGTGTGTGTGTGTGTAAGTTTTTGTGTGCATGTAAGTTTTCGTGTGCATGTGTAAGTTTTTGTGTGTGTGTGTGTGTGTGTGTGTGTGTAAGTTTTTGTGTGTGTGTGTAAGTTTTTGTGCGTTTGTGTTAGTTTTTGTGTGTGTGTGTATGTTTTTGTGTGTGGGTGTAAGTTTTTGTGTGTCTAAGATTTTGTGTGTGGGTGTAAGTTTTGTGTGTGTGTGTGTAAGTTTGTGTGTGTTTGTGTGTGTGTGTAAGTTTTTGTGTGTGTGTAAGTTTTGTTTTGTGTGTGTGTGTGTGTAAGTTTGTGTCTGTGTGTGTGTGTGTGTGTGTGTGTGTGTGTGTAAGTTTTTGTGTGTGTAAGTTTTGGCGTGTGTGTGTAAGTTTTCGTGTGTGTGCGTGTAAGTTTTGTGTGTGTGTGTGTTGTGTAGTTTGTGCGTGTGTGTGTGTGTTTTTTTTGTGTTCTTGTGTTTGTTTTTGTGTGTGTGTGTGTGTGTGTGTTAGTTTTTGTGTGTGTGTATGTTTTTGCGTGTTTGTGTTTTTTTTCTTGTGTGTGTGTGATTAAGTTTTGTGTGTGTGTGTGTGTGTATGTTTTTGTGTGCATTTAAGTTTTCGTGTGCATGTAAGTTTTCGTGTGCATGTGTAAGTTTTTGTGTGTGTGTGTGTGTGTGTGTGTGTAAGTTTTTAGGTGTGTAAGTTTTGGCGTGTGTGTGTAAGTTTTCGTGTGTGTGTGTGTAAGTTGTGTGTGTGTGTGTGTGTGTGCAAGTTTTTGTGCGTGTGTGTTTGAGTTTTTTTTTGTGTTCATGTGTAAGTTTTTGTGTGTGTGTGTGTGTGTGTGTGTAAGTTTTTGTGTGTGTGTAAGTTTTGGCGTGTGTGTGTGAGTTTTCGTGTGTGTGTGTGTGTGTAAGTTTGTGTGTGTGTGTGTGTGTGTGTAAGTTTTTGTGTGCATGTAAGTTTTTGTGTGCATGTAAGTTTTCGTGTGCATGTGTAAGTTTTGTGTGTTTGTGTGTGTAAGTTTGTGTGTGTGTGTGTGTGTAAGTTTTGGCGTGTGTGTGTAAGTTTTGGCGTGTGTGTTTAAGTTTTCATGTGTGTGTGTGTGTAAGTTTTTGTGTGTGTCTTTAATTTTTTGTGAGTGTGTGTAAGTTTTTGAGTGTGTGTAAGTTTTAGAGTGAATGTCATTTTTATTGTGATTTTAATTTTTTGATTGTGGGTCTAAGTTAATGTGTGTGTGTGTGTAAGTTTTTGTGTGTCTAATCTTTTGTGTGTGGATGTATTTTTTTTGTGTGTGTGTGTTAGTTTGTGTGTGTGTGTGTTTGTGTGTGTTATTTTTTTTGTTTGTAAGTTTTTTGTGTGTTTTTGTGTATTAGTTTGTGTGTGTGTGTTTGTGTGTGTGAGTTTTTGTGTGTGTAAGTTTTGGCGTGTGTGTGTAAATTTTCGTGTGTGTGTGTGTAAGTTTTGTGTGCGTGTGTGTGTAAGTTTTTGTGCGTGTGTGTGTGAGTTTTTTTTGTCTTCATGTGTAAGTTTTTGTGTGTGTGTGTGTGTGTGTAATTTTTTGTGTGTGTGTAAGTTTTGGCGTGTGTGTGTGATTTTTATTGTGTGTGTGTGTTTTAGTTTTGTGTGTGTGTTTTTTTAATTTTTTTTTTGAATTTAAGTTTTTATGTGAATGTAAGTTTTCGTGTGCTTGTGTAAGTTTTTGTGTGTGTGTGTGTGTGTGTGTGTGTGTGTGTGTAAGTTTGTGTGTGTGTGTAATTTTTTGTGTGTGTGTGTGAAATTTTTTGTGTGTGTGTGTAAGTTTTAGTGTGTGTGTGTCAGTTTTTGTGTGTGTGTGTAAGTTTTTGTGTGTGTGTAAGTTTTTGTGTGCATGTATGGGGACCGGGGGAGGACCTTTGGGGCCCAGGGAGGGCGTTTGGGGATCCGGGGCCCCTTGAGGATTGAGTGGTCTTTTGGGAGCCCGGGGGACCTTTGTGGACCGGGGGAGGGCCTTTGGGCGCCCAGTGGACCTTTGGGGACCGGGGGAGGACCTTTGGGGGGCCGGGGGACCCTTGGGGGCCGGTTGGCCCTTTGGGAGCCCGGGGGACCTTTGAGGACCAGGGGTTGGCCTTTGGGGGTCTGAGGAGGGCGTTTTGGGTATAATATTTCGAAATTTTTACTTTTTAGTTTACTTTTTTTTTGCGGCGCATCCCTGCGGCGCATCCTGTGGCGCTTTCCTGCGGCGCCTCCCTGCGGTGCATCCCCTGTGGCGCTTTCCTGATCCGCGGCGCATCCCTGCGGCATATCCTGCGGCGCTTTCCTGGCCCACGGCGCATCCCGGCGGCGCTCTCTCTGGTCCGGGGGACCTTTGGGGGCCGGGGGAGGGCCTTTGGGGCACAGGGATGGCCTTTAAATAATTTCGGAGACCACACTGCCTTTCCATGACGATAAATAAAAGTTCAAATAGGGATAAAATCCTTTTAATAGACAGTGATGATAGAAATTCACAAAAATACCAGATATTTCGGTCACATATACAGTGACCGTCATCAGTAGTAAAACTACTGATGACGGTCACTGTATATGTGACCGAAATATCTGGTATTTTTGTGAATTTCGATCATCACTGTCTATTAAAAGGATTTTATCCCTATTTGAACTTTTATTTATCGGGATGGCCTTTGGGGCACAAGGAGGGCCTTTGGGGGTCCGGGGGGCAGTTGGGGGCCTGGGGGACATTTAGGGACCGTTGGAGGGCCTTTGGGACCCCGTTGGTCCTTTGGGAGCTCAATGGGCCTTTGGGGGGCCCGGGGATGGCCTTTGAGGGTCTGGGTGGGCCTTTGGGGGCGCCAGTGGCCCTTTGGGAGCTTGGGGGGCCTTTGAGGACCGGGGGCTTCCTTAGGGGTTGGGGTAGGAGGATTGGAACCCTTTGGGGTTGGGTTAGAGGACCTCACAACACTGTTCATATGAAACTTGTGTATTATAACGACCACAGAGTTTCACCATTAAATTCTCTTCTAAAATCTCTTCAAAAATCATCTTTTAAAATGTCTCTAACTGTTTCGCCGAAATAGTTCCATAAACTGTCTAAAACAGTTTCGCCCAAATAATCACTAAACGTAATTCAGCGTGTTCCTTTTGTTTTTGGCATCTCTGCGCTAATGCATTTCAAATTAATAAGAAACCTGATTCCCGCACTAAAACAATTCATCGCTAAGATGTTTCTTGGAGAATTGTTTCCAAGGCCTTTGGCTATTAATATCCTTTGGAGTTCGACCAAAAGATTTGTTTCCGAGGCAAAGACATTAATGACTTGGATCTATTCCTGGAGAATCGTTTCTATGCGAAAATTTTTAAAGTCTGACAGATGATGTCATTGGTTGATTGATCTGTCAAGAAAGGGGAAATTAATTTGTTGTTTCTAAGGGGAATTATTGATTCCCGATAGGTTAATTGAGGTCGACAGCACAGATGTTCCAAGGTCGATGTTGTTGTTGTTGTAAGGGCACGCTCTCAGCGAATGTCAAGGTCGATGTTGTTGTTGTTGACACATTGGAAAAAGAGGTCATTGACCCCATTAACCACGTGTTCTCCCTAATGACTCTATGCCCATATATGGTGTAAGTACGGGGCTGACATTACCACGTGTTCTCCCTAATGACTCTATGCCCATATTCACTTCCCCCTCGAGTCCTAGATCAATAACATTGTTCCCGTTAGAATTCAATGCGCATGTGCAACCTTCGTTCCGGAGTTATTACGCATAGAAACATCAAATAACTCGACCTTGGAAAAAGAGGTCATTGACCGATTATGCAATCATTCTCCCTAGGGATTCCATGCCCATATATGGTGTGCTGTCAGTATTCTATGCCCATATAAGGAGTCCCCGTGGGGCTGGTACCCCCCATTCTACTTTAGTATAAACTTGTCTCCAAAGTTTATAAGGCCACCCCTTCCATATGAACCTTATATTTCCCCAGGGCATAACTTACAATACTTGTTTTTGTTAGCTGATCTTAGGACTATTGTGAACAAAATAGATATTTCAAAATTTTTATCGAATACACTGGGGGAAAAGAGGGCGTGTGGGTTCTAGTTACCATTCAATCCCTTTTAACTCTTAAAAAAGGTACTAGAATTTCTAATTTCGAATCAAATGAGCCCCCTCCCTTCTAAGTCAATTGCCTCTAGGGTAAATAAATAAAACATTAAACATTCAAGTCTTATGGCCCTTACCATTGGTAACGCTTTAGCGTTCCCTCTCACAATGATGCCCGTCTCACAATAACTTATGTGACCCCCTCCCTTTCATGTGAATTGCTTCTAGGATAAATAAATAAAACATTAAATATTCAAGGTTTATGTCCTTTACGATGGGTAACGCTATATAGTTGCCTCTCACAATATATATAAACATTTTTCAACTCCTAATGGATAACAATTTAATAATAATAATAATATTAAAAAAAATTTAAATCTTACCCACTTACAAAAGGGAAAGAAAGGGAGTACAGAAATAAGAACGACAAAACTACTACTAATGGAAAACACAAGATAAGAAAAACAAAACATGAACAATTAAATAAAACGAAGAGTATTGAAAAAATAGTATAACACGGGGGTAAGACGGTTATTAGGACCAAGACGGATAAGCCAGCATCAATTAAATTTGAACTTGTGTTTCCTCGGAGAGAATAATATTTGAAGCTAGATACTGCCTAATTACCTTCAGTTTGGAAATGATCCTAAATAATAGAGTAAAAAATAAAGTAAAAATTTATAATACCGAAAAAAGTCCATCCTAACCCTTTACATCTCACCTTTATACAAACGCAAACAACTTCTCAACAAAACATAACAGAATGATCGCAGAAGCTCAAATACAGCTTTGTTAATGCTTACCAGCGGTAATGTCCAAGATTTCCTACAATAATAATATACCCCAGTGTTTGAAACTCGCCCCAGTCTTGAAATGTTTGAAAACGAAAAGACTTGGAGAATTACAAACAGAAATCCCTAGCCATCCAAAAGAGGTTACTTGTGGTATTGAAAATGAGCTACAAACCAAAGGAATGGACAAAGCAGCTCCAGTAGTAATTATATATTCACATTTATAAACATTTAACAATAATTCAGTGGTTGCAAATGCAAAGGCGACAGATTATACAGAACGCATTTAACTAGTCTCGGTTTAGCTAAAGAGAAGCAGGTCGTCATCATAAGCTAAATATGAATTAATACGTCTGTGCATCCTGAAAGGCAAGAACTATCTATGCCAGCCAACACACTTCCATTAGAAGTATTAAATTTATGAGGAGAGAGAACCCCCTTGTCTAACTCCGAGATTTTTCCGTATATGGAAATCACCATTTCCTGTCTTTAATCTTAGATATGAATGTGAATACCAGAACTTTAGAACAAGAATCACAAAAGTAGTAAGGCAATAATAGATATCAGGTATACAAACCTGAGGCATGAATATACAGTGCAGTTTCACGCCTAAACACCTTACCAGGGACAGCCACCTATTACTATGAACGACAAATGGGTTACCAGACGGGTTTCTTAGGCAACACCCATTTTCTGGGGCCAATCAGAGCGATATAGAGGCTACTCCATATACGGTAACTTCATTAGTAATTGGATTCAAATATAAGGAGTGATTTTCAACGTGTTCAAAGGTTTATTGGACTTTTCTGTAATATGGTCAACAGTCAAAGCTCTCGGCTATTAGCATTCAATGGCAGGTTTAATGATGGCATATGGGAATTAATTACTATCAACTATACAAAGAATATGGACAGAAGTGTAATAGATTTGACGTCTACAAGAGACCTTGGTACAAGGTGTTCAATAGTTTAGTGGGCTTTATATAAAATGCAGGTTTCAGTCGTATGGGAAAATAATCATGTTTCTTAAATCATTTTGCGTAAAAGCTAACTCAATTTGCAAAAAAATGTATAGCATTTGCGAATTGGACTGTATGAATAATCTTAATTAATGATTGAATAATAGGGGTGATAAAGATCTTAATTGGTGAATGGATTGTATGAAGGTTGTAAAAAAGGTTAAACTGATTATCAGTTAAGGTAAGCCCGAAGGGGTTGTTAATTCAGGCAATTTATTATAAATTTGAAATAGCATCAATCGATGGAAATGGTTGGCGACTATCAATTGGTCTGGTAAGTTAATCTAGCTTAACTTCTCGGATGGGTTCTTTATAATATACGAGTACCGTTTGAACACTGTTGATATTATAAAATATGCTCTAACATTATGGCATACATAAAAAGTTGATACTAATAGAGATGTAGATGGCAAGGAAAGAATTTTAATAAAGAAATACAGAATAATCCTTAGAAATCCTTGCAAATCAAGCAGTGAGACGATTATGAGTATGAATCGTCAAGGATCGTAAGCATCAATGACCCTAACCACCAAGGACCTCAACCTCATAAGTCTCCCGATACTCCCAACCTCCAAGGAGCCCCCTCCCCAAAACTTTTTGCCCCTCCCCCCATTTTTTTCATACTTTTTTTTTCGTTTTTTTTTGAAGTTTTTTTATTATTATTTTTTTAACATTCTATTTTTTCAACTAATTTCTTATGCACTGAAATTATTCAACTTTATTTATGTATCTTAAAATGACATAAAATATGCTTGTGGCTCTACCAACCGTACACTATGCTTGCTCATAGACACGATGCGGCTTTCCCACTGGTACTCTACGATGGGTTATCGACACTACAATAACACTATCATGTGAACACACTTTCTTAAAATGCTTCATCTTCACTGTTTAGAGATATTAGTTATGCGGCTCTACCAATCGTACTCTATGCTTGCTCATAGACATGATTCTGCTTTCTCACTGGTACTCTATGATGGGCTATCGACACTACCTATTTTATTGCATGTATTAAATCAGTATTTTTTTAGCAGTGGACCAATAAACACATAACTAATATCTCTAAACAGTGAAGATGAACCATTTTAAGAAAGTGTGTTCACTTGATAGTGTTATTGTAGCATTGAATGCTGACAAGGAGAAGTATTTAAACTATGAAATAAGTACAAGTGGTAGAACTATCGGAAACGTATGCGTGCATTTTCATGACAGTAAGGAATCAAATTCCTCTGGAGTACCAAAAAAAATTCAACTCTTATGGTTGTGAGTATGCGAGATTGAGATCTCCGGAGATGATTGCACTCAAAGAGAATGCCAGCATAAAAATAATGGTTGATGATAGAGGACAGCTCCTTGCTACTGTTGCAGGTAACACATTACCTACTGATACATCCTATCATCAGCTATCAGGCATTAGTATTCAACGTAAGGTCAAAAGAAGAAAGGCCTACTTTTCTATTAATATTATAAACCATATTTTGTCTACGTGCCAGAACTGTTACCTGTGTAAAAATGATCTTGTAATCGACAGTGAAATTGCGGGAAAAATAAAAAGGGCATTGGTAGAAAATATCACTAAGGAATATAAAGATGAATCGATGAAAAACGAATTGCCTGCAACCGTTACTAGCATCATTGATCAAACAGTTAATGAACCAAATAATACCAAAGACGAAGCGCATATTGAACATGTTGGTGACACACCAGTAAAAATTGTGTTTGACTCAAAATGGAATATTGATTATTCTACTGATTACAAACTAAGAGAAGACAATAGCTACAAAATCAAGAGAAAACATGGTGAATTATTTTATGGAACAGATTCAAAATGTCCAAAGTTGTTCATTGATATTAATAATGTATAATAATATATTTTTTGTAATAATATCCCAAATGACATTATTTCATTAAAAATATATTACGCATTACATTCTTATGTGTTCATTATTTTTAGAGTATGCTAGTATATCAACCGTTTAGAATGTCTATTGAAACATCGGGGATGTAAGAAAAGGAATTTGCATACATCATATGTCAGATAGATAGGTTAACGTGGAGAAAATCCAAGTATCAGAATGAATAAATTCCTTATAAACACCTTTTGTCGGTTAGGTCAGGATAAAATTAATAAAATCTAAGTGTCAGAACGAATAGATTCCTTGTCAACATCCTTTAACGGATATGTCAGTTAACATTATCAAAACCAAAGTTTCAGAGTGATCAAATTCTGTATCAACATCTATTGTCAGATACATGGGATAACATTGACAAAATCTAAGTATCAGGGTGAATACATTTTTTTTTCAGCATCTGTATCGGATACAATGGATGCAATTGCGAAAATCTAAGCATCAGAGTGAATAAATTCTTTATCAGTGTCTTCTGAAAGATACGTTTGATAGCACTGACAAAATTTAAGTATTATAGTGAATAAATTCTTTATCAACTTCCTTTGTCAGCTATATCAGATAACATTCACAAAATCTAAGTATCAGAGTGAATAAAATCCTTATCATCATCCTTTGTCAGATATGCTTGATAAAATTGACTAAATCAAAGTATCAGAGTTAATAAATTCATTATCAATGTCTTTGACAGATATGTTTGATTGCACTGACAAAATTTAAGTATCAAAGTGAACAAACTATTCATCAACATTCTTTATCGATATCATTTGTCGGGAAATGTTGGATAATATTGACAAAATCTGTGTATTAGAATGAATAAATTCCTTATCATCATCCTTTGTCGGTTACGTCGGATAAAATCGAGAAATTCTAAGTATCAGAGTGAATAAAGTTGGATAAGTCGATTAATATTATCAAAACCTAATTGGCAGAGTGATAAAATTCTGTATCAACATCTTTTTTTATCAACAAAATTTGTCAGATACATCGGATAAAATTGACAAAATGTAAGTATCAGAGTGAATAAATGCTTTATCAACATCATTTGTCAGATATGTCGGATAAAATTGACAAAATCTAATTATCAGAGTGATTAAATTCTATATTAACATCCATTTCTATGATACATAGGATAAAATTTACAAAATCTAAGTGTTATAGTGAATAAAATTTTTTATCCACATCTTTTGTCAGATACATCGGATAAAATTGACAAAATATAAGTGTCTGAACGAATAATTTTTTTTTATCAACATCCTTTGTCAGATACATCGAAAAAAATTGACAAAATATAAGTATCAGAGTGAATGAATGCTTTATCAACATCCTTTGTCGGATATGTCAGATAAAATTGACAAAATCTAAGTATCAGGGTGATTAAATTCTATGTCATCATCCTTTTCTCGGGTACATTAGATAAAATTGATAAAATCTAAGTATCAGAGTGAATAAATGCTTTATCAACATCATTTGTCGGATACGTCGGATAAAATTGACAAAATCTAAGTATCAGAGTGATTAAATTCTATATAAACATCCATTTCTCGGATATATAGGATAAAATTGACAAAATCTAAATGTTATAGTGAATAATTTTTTTTATCAACATCTTTTGTCAGAAACATCGGATAAAATTGACAAAATCTAAGTATCAGAGTGATTAAATTCCTTATCAACATCCATTTCTCGGATACATAGCATAAAAATTACAAAATCTAAGTATCAGAGTGAATAAATACTTTATCAACATCCTTTCTCGGATATATCGGATAACTTTTACAAAATCTAAGTATCAGAGTGATTAAATTCTATATCATCATCTTTTTCTCGGGTACATAGGATAAAATTGATAAAAATCTAAGTATCAGAGTGAATAAATACTTTATCAGCATCCTTTGTCCTATATGTCGGATAAAATTGACAAAATTTAAGTGTTAGAGGGAATAAACTTTTTTATCAACATCTTTTTCCAGATACATAGGATAAAAATTACAAAATCTAAGTATCAGAGTGAATAAATGTTTTGTATCGACATCTTTTGTCAGATACATCGGATAAAATTGACAAAATCTAAGTGTCAGATTGAATATTTTTTTTATCAACATCCTTTGTCAGATACATCGGATAGAATTGAAAAAATTGAAGTATCAGAGTGAATAAATGTTTTATCAACATCCTTTATCGGATAAAATTGACAAAATCTAAGTATCAGAGTGATTATATTCTATATCAACAACCTTTTCTCGGATATTTAGGATAAAATTGACGAAATCTAAGTGTTAGAGTGAATAATTTTTTTTATCGACATCTTTTGCCAGATACATCGGATAAAATTATGAAAATCTAAGTGTCAGAGTGAATAATTTTTTTTATCACCATCCTTTGTCAGATACATCGAATAAAATTGACAAAATCGAAATATCAGAGTGAATAAATACTTTAACAACATCCTTTATCGGATATGTCGGATAAAATTGACAAAATCTAAGTATCAGTCTGATTAAATTCTATATCAACATCCTTTTCTCGGATACATAGGATAAAACTGACAAAATCTAAGTGTCAGAGTGAATACATTTTTTTATCAACATCTTTTGTCACATACATCGAAGAAAATTGACAAAATCTAAGTGTCAGAGCGAATAATTTTTTTTTATAAACATCTTTTGCCAGATATATTGGATAAAATTGACAAAATCTAAGTGTCGGAATGAATAAATGCTGTATCAACATCCTTTGTCGGATATGTCGGATAAAATTGGCAAAATCTAAGTATCAGAGTGATTAAATTCTATATCAACATCCTTTTCTCGGATACATTGGATAAAATTGACAAAATCTAAGTTTCAGAGTATATAAAATGTTTTATCTTAGGTTCACTTAGAGTGGCGCGCCACTCTATGTAAACTTAAATTAACCCAACTTTTTGCATATCTCTCTCACTATGACTTTGTGTCCGAGCGGGTATGCTGCAATCTATAATCAGTCTAACCTAAATTCAAAGTAACTATGCATAAAGTCAAAATGAATAGAAGTTGGATTTTATGAAAGTTTTCTAATAGATCCGACAAAGACGTTGAAAATGAATTTGTTCACTCTTATACTTAGATTTTGTCAGTTTTATCCGATGTATCTGACAAAAGATGTTGATAAAAAAAATTTATTCACTCTAACACTTAGATTTTGTCAATTATATCCAATGTATCCAAGAAAGGGATGTTGATATAGAATTTAATCACTCTGATACTTAAATTTTGATCATTTTATCCGACAAATCCGACAAAGGATGTTGATAAAGTATTTATTCACTCTGATGCTTCGATTTCGTCACTTGTATCCATGTACCCACAAAAAGGATGATGATATAGAAATTAATGACTCTGATACTTAGATTTTGTGAATATTCTCTGACATATCGGAGAAAGGATGTTGATAAATCATTTATTCACGCTGATACATAGATTTTGTCAGCTTTATAAGACGTATCTGACAAATGATGTTGATAAAAAAAAATATTCAGTCTGACACTTAGATTTTGTCAATTTTATCCGATGTATCTGACAAAAGATGTTGAAAAAAAAATTCATTCTGACACTTAGATTTTGTCAATTTTATCCGATGTATCTGACAAAAGATGTTGATTAAAAAAATTTATTGACTTTGACACTTAGATTTTTTCAATTTTATCCTATGTATCCGAGAAATGGATTATGATATAGAATTTAATCAATCTGATGATTAGATTTTTTCAATTTTATCTGACATACCCGAGAAAAGATGTTGATAAATCATTTATTCACTCTTATGCTTAGATTTATTAAATTTTATCCGATGTATCTGACAAAAGATGTTGATAAAAAAAAAGATGTTGATACAGAATTTGATCACTCTGACACTTAGGTTTTGATAATGTTAACCGATATATCCGACTTTATTCACTCTGATACTTTAAATTTCTCAATTTTATCCGACCTAACCGACAAAGGATGATGATAAGGAATTTATTCATTCTAATACAAAGATTTTGTCAATGTTATCCAACATCTCCCGACAAATGATATCAATAAAGAATGTTGATGAATAGTTTGTTCACATTGATACTTAAATTTTGTCAGTGCTATCAAACATTTCTGTCAAAAGACAGTGATAAAGAATTTATTAACTCTGATACTTAGATTTAGTCAATTTTATCAAGTATATCTGACAAAGGATGATGATAAAGATTTTATTCACTCTGATACTTAGATTTTATGAAAGTTATCTGATATAGCTGACAAAGGAAATTGATAAGGAATGTATTCACTATGATGCTTAAATTTTGTCAGTGCTATCAAACGTAAATGTCAGAAGACACTGATAAAGAATTTATTCAATCTGATGCTTAGATTTTCGCAATTTTATCCGCTGTATCTGATAAAGATGGTGATAAAAAAAATTTATTCACTCTCATACTTAGATTTTGTCAATGTTAACCCATGTATCTGATAATAGATGTTGATACAGAATTTGATCACTCTGACACTTAGGTTTTGATACTCTTAACTGACTTATCCGGTAAAGGATGCTGATAAAGAATCTATTCGTTCTTATACTTAGATTTTATTAATTTTATCCTGACTTATTTCGACAAAAGGTGTTGATAAAGAATTTATTCATTCTGATACTTAGATTTTTTCCATGTAAACCTATCTATCCGACATATGATGTATGCAAATTCCTTTTCTTACATCCCCGATGTTTCAATAGAGATTCTAAACGGTTGATCTGCTAGCATACTCTATAAACAATGAAAACATAACACTATAATGCGTGTTATATTTTTTTAATGAAATAATGTCATATGGGATATTAATGCAAAAAACATATTATTATACATTATTAATATCAATGAACAACTTTGGACATTTTGAATCTGTTCCATAAAATAGTTCACCATGTTCTCTCTTGATATTGTAGCTATTGTCTTCTCTTAGTTTGTAATCAGTAGAATAATCATTATTCCATTTTGAGTCATACACAATTTTTACTGGTGTGTCACCAACAGGTTCAATATGCGTTTCGTCTTTGCTATTATTTGGTTCATTGACTGTTTGATCAATGATGCTTGTAACGTTTGCTGGCGCTTTGGTTTTTATCGATTCATCTTTATATTCCTTAGTGATATTTTCTACCAGTGCCCATTTTATTTTTCTGGCAATTTCACTGTCTATTACAACATTATTTTTACACAGGTAACATTTCCGGCACGTAGACAAGATATGGTTTATAATATTAGTAGAAGAGTAGGCCTTTCTTCTTTTGACCTTCCGTTGAATGTTAATACCCGAAAGCTGACGATAGGATGTATCAGAAGGTATTGTGTTACCTGCAACAGTAGCAAGGAGTTGTCCTCTATCGTCAACGATTATTTTTATGTTGGCACTCTTTTTGAGTGCAATCATCTCCGGAGATCTCAATCTTGCATATTCACAACCATAAGAGTTGAATTTTTTTGGTACTCCAAAGCAATTTAATTCCTTACTGTCATGACAATACACGCATACGTTTCCAATAGTGCTACCACTTGTACTTATTTCATAGTTTAAATACTTCTCCTTGTCAGATTCAATGCTACAATAACACTATCATGTGAACATACTTTCTTAAAATGCTTCATCTTCACTTTTTAGAGATATTAGTTTTGTGTTTATCGTTCCATCGCGTAGAAAATACTGATTTAATACATGTATTAAACTAGGTAGTGTCGATAACCCATCATACAGTACCAGTGGGAAAGCCGCATCGTATCTATGAGCAAGCATAGAGTACGATTGGTAGAGCCACAAGCATAATTCATGTCATTTTAAGATACATAAAAAAGTTGAATAATTTCAGTGCATAAAAAAATTTGTTGGAGAAAATAGCATGTTACAAAAATAATAATAATAATAAATAAAAAAAAACTTCAAAAAAAAATATGAAAACAAATGGGTGGAGGGGGCCAAAAATTTGGGGGGAGGGGGCTCTTTGGAGTTTGGGGGTAAAGGGAGGCTTCTGAGGTTGAGGTCCTTGGTGATTAGGGTCATTGATGCTTACGATCCTTGACGATTCATACTCATAATCGTCTCACTACTTAATTTGTAAGAATTTCTAAGGATTGTTCTGAATTTCTTTATTAAAATTCTTTTCTTGCCATCTACATCTCTATTAGTATAAATTTAGTATTTTTAAATACTGAAAAATTTTAAATACTAAAAATTAGTACTTTTAGTATAATAGAATGTTATAGCATATCTTATAATGACGACACTGTTCAAATGGTACTTGTGTATTATGCAGAACACATCGGAGAAGTACAGATAGGTCAACTCACAATGTCATTTTATCATCGTTAACCATTACCATAGGTTGATGCTATATCAAATTTATAATAAATTGCCTCAGTTAACAACCCCTTCGGGCCTACCTTAACTGATGATCAGTTTAACCCTTTTTTACCACCTTCATACAATCCAATCACCGATTAAGATCATTCTCACTCCTATTATTCAATCATCAATTAAGATCATCCATACACTCCAATTCGCAAATGCTATACCTTTTTTCACAAATTGAGTTAGCTTTTACGCAAAATGATGTAAAAAACATAATTGTTTTCCCATTCGACTGAAACCTACATTTTTATATAAAGCCAATTAAACTATTGAACACCTTGTAATAAGGTCTCTTGTAGACGTCAAATCTATTACACTTCTGTGTATATTCTTTGTATAGTTGATATTAATTAATTCCCATATGCCATCATTAAACCTACCATTGAATGCTAATAGCCGAAAGCTTTGGCTGTTGACCATATTAGAGAAAAGTCCAATAAACCTTTGAACACGTTGAAAATCACTCTTTATATTTGAATCCAATTACTAATCAAGTTACCGTATATGGAGTAGCCTCTGCATCGCCTTGATTAGCCTCAGAAAATGGGTGTTGCCTCAAAAACCCGTTTGGTAACCCATGTATCGTTCATAGTAATAGGTGGATTTCCTTGGTAAGGTGTGTAGGCTTGAAACTGCACTGTATTTTTATGCCTTAGGCTTGTATACTTGATATCTATTTCTGCCTTACTACTCACAAACGCATTCAGACCACAATATGTTAATTAGGGTTATATTCTTACATTACGTCAACGATTTGCCTGAAGTAATTCGTCCACTGTCAAACTGTTTGCAGACGATATAAAACTACATAAAACTGTTACATCCCCGGTAGATGTCACCCTTATTCAAGAGGATCTGAATGCCCTAAATGATTGGTGTAAATTGAACTCCATGTTTGTAAGCCATTAAAAATGTCTTGTACTCCATTACTTTTTAAAAAGCTCAACTTATCATTATTTTCTTGGTGATACACCTGTTTCATCTGCAGATTTAGTAAGGGATTTAGGTATCCACTTTGATAACCAGTTGAAGTTTCACAAGCATGTGTCAATAATTACACGAAATACTAATTACAGTCTGTTTCGGATTAAGAGAAGTTTCATGAAATTTAACCTTCACACTTTTATGACACTATACAAGAAAATAGTACGCCCGGTGGTAGAATATTGTTCCTCTGTGTGGTATCCTACATGGAAATGTGACTCGCAGCAAATTGAAAGGGTTCAACATCAGGTGTCAAAATTTATGCCATTTACCATATCAGCATTGACTGGAGTGTTTGGGACTTCCTTCTCTGGAGTTTCATCAGGATAGGATTGACCTGATCAATACATTCCATACTATGAAGGGTGTCGATAATGTGGACTGGGCTTATTTTTTCAAACTTAGTCATTACTCAGCCACTCGAAAAAACTCGTATAAACTGTATCAGACACAAGTGCTCAAGAAATCAAGTCAATGTAGCTTTGTTAACCGTGCAACAAAACTTTGGAATAGTTTACCCAATACCGTAGTTTCTACTCAAACAGTGCAATCATTTAAGAGTGCTCTTGTTGAAACTGAGTTCTATGGAACACAATTTCTGTATAATAGTTAGTTGTATAGTAGTTTTTTATTTATGAATATTTTTTTGTTTTATATCTTGTTTTGTGTTTTGCAGTGTTGCTGTTTGAGCTGTTATTTTTTTGTGTTGTTATGCGACAAGCCTATGGCTTCCTCCTTTATTGAATGAAATAAATAAATTATTTCAGTCGTCCAGTCATTTTTTTTGTCTACTCAGTTTACTGCCAATTAATGGCAGTGTTTGTCTTTTTCTATAGCAATCAGGAAAGTTACTATTTCTTTAGCTCTATGGTGATATATTTTTTCTTTTAGTTTCTGCTGGTTTTCAAAACACATTCCTAATTTTCAAACTTGTCACCCGCTAAGTGTTAAAACTATTTCTTTCAACTTTAATCTAAAATTATTTAACTCAACAATTGGATTTCTTGGTTTTCCTAATTTTCTTTAAGACACATATGATTGTGTAAGTTTCCACTTAGCCAATTTAAAGAATCAGATTTCATTTTTACTGTCCGTGATATACTTTAAGTCCTCATAGGTGTTACTTACAAGGGGAAGGGAGCTTATTTCTTAAGTAAATGTATTTAAATGCTTTAAGTAGTTTTCATAATTTTTGGTAAGGATTTTGTATTCGCAATTAGTAAAGAACATGGGGGCACATTAAGGTTCCCTTTAAGGATTCAAAATAAAACTTGCAGAGGAAGCGGTTAGTATGTTTGTAAAAATCATAAAAATACACATCGAGTGGTGTGTTCACATTCTACCTACCTAAAAACTGTAGAAAAAACTCAGAATTTATCAATTTGGCTTTTTCTGCAAGTGGGGTGGTTTAAAAAAAAAATTTGGTTCAGTAGACCACTTTAAAATGGAATTTGCTGGGCAGAAAGGATACTCTGGATAGAGTTGAGTAAAAAAAAGTGGAGCTGTGACCGGGAGAAAGATAGACAGATAGATATATAAATTTATTTTCCATATAACAGTAGCCTACAATTTTTACACAACAATATACAAATCCCCACAAAGGCTCCATGACCTCTGGGAGGGGATTATGAAAAGATTACATAAACATTAACATTTAAACATATAAACATAAACATTTAAACTCTTAACATGTAAAGCATTTGCTTCATAAAATGGAGAAAAAAGCAACAAAAAACAAGAAGAGCTCACTAAATAAGCTTTATGAAACTGCAATGAATCACAACATCTATAAATATAATGATAATAATAAAATGAATAGCACTATATACATAAAGGAAAAATTAATCACACGAAAAACAAAAGATTTTACGAGTCTTTTGAAGGTGCCAAACGAGTGGCATTCCCGAGCCGAATGGGGAAGGGTGTTCCATGTCAAATGACACGCAACGAAAGAATTAAAATCGGATCTTCTTATTGGTGTATGCCGAATTTGGATATTTAGAGAACTACAGAGCTGATAATTTGACCGATCAGATACAAAAGAAAACGTAAATCTAAGGGACCTAGGAATATCACCAGGGAGCTGAAGAAAAGCGAAAGAAACACAGGAGAGAATATAAAGTTTATTAACGTCAAGAAACGGTTTAAATGCCGAACGATTTACATCCTGGATAAAATTAATAGGTTTACTGTAAGTATTCTAAGCGGTCTAAGAAAAGAAGGGTAAGTAGAAATCCATATGACTGGACAATAAGAAACATAAGAATGAATTGAGCTATGAAATAGGATTAAATTATACCTTCAGCGGATCTCCAGCTACAGATCGCTGATATGAGACTTGGTCGCTTTTGACTATAAGGCAAATGTAGTAATAAGTAGGCTATAGTGCTTTCACTGACTCCAACTAGAAAGTCCTAAATTGTTTCAAATACAATGGGCCAATTTATCAAAGTGCTAAGATCTTAGAGCTAACTTACCTTATTCAAAGTGCTTAATATATATTTATTCTGCTAAATAGGATATTGGATAAAGGACTCTGATACAGTAGCGGATCCAGGATTTTAGGAAGGGGGGGGGGGGCGACTCGTTGCGAAAAATTCCCATTCGAAATTAAGCCTAACGTACCTTACTGATATTGAAAGTTGCATGCCTCTGCTTCTATCCGTCATTTAGCTGTCGGTTCTGTAAAGCTATGCACAAAAATACATTTATAGAAACACTATCAATATTATATAACAAATTCTCGCATCCTATTTCCACTATTAGCAAATCTATCTATAGCACTTTCTACACTTATGTCAATATCACGGTGAACATGAAGAAGGGCAAGTCCGGTGAGTCTTTCCTCCGTCATTTTATTTCTGAGCCACGTTTTCAATCTTCTCAAGGTAGAAAAATATCGTTCAACAGATGCCACACTGACAAGTAGGGTCATGAAAATCTGCAAGAGCGCTGAAATATTCGGGAAAATATCAGCATCGCAGTTGTGTTTCTGTAAAGTTTTCCCTATTTCAGGTATTACACTAGTGTGGACATATCTTTCTCTCGGATGAAGCCACCATATTTCCAGTGGTTTTATTTTTTCAGTGATGGCAGATTCTCAAAACAAGTGGTAGTGGAAAACGATTACTGACTGGTATTACTGTGACAAGTCATGAATCGTATTAGCGAACTGTTGTTTGTTCGTTTCCATACAATTTATTGGCAAGAAAATACTGCGCTTAAAAGTGTCCGGCGTTTCAACGGAAAAACGGCTTTCTAAGTCCGAAATTATTGTGTCCAACAGGGGAATAAAAATTGACCGTCTATAATATTCCTCGTGTGAACTGAATGGTACATTAATCCGATTCGTTTGCTTTTTCGCTATCCTTGGGACTGTTATTTCTAAACCTAGCTCGGTTGCCACTTTTGTTACCTTGTCAAATGTTTTTTGAACTCGCTTTCGCTCTCCCGACGCTTGACTTCCAGCTGGGTAAGAAGGTGCTTAACATGGTTTGCTGCAGACGTGAGGTCCAAGCTCTTCTTCTGAAATAGCTGACTGAGCAGTAACATCAGTCCGGATATGTTACTAAGAGAGTAAATGGTTACTATCAGGTAGGAGGACGTGACAGCATTCAATAAGGATTTTGGTTTTGCTCCAGTTGTGCATTCTGCCTAGCCACTAATGATCTCAAAAGTTTCCACTATCTTAGGAAGCTCTACCACAACCTGCATTAAGGAATCGTGCCTTTCTATCCAGCGCGTTTCACACATGCCAGTTAGCTGTGCTTTCATTACTCTAGTTAAAATATAATTGCGCTTTGCAGAAGCACAAAAAAAAGCAACTATTTCTTTTATTACTCCAACGGAGCCTCTGACGCTCTAGAGAGAAGAATTTTTTGACATGGAAAGATTTAGAGCATTGCTGAAACATGGGCACTGCAGGGTATTTTTTGGTTCATTTAGAACTTCTTTTACAGCTCCGCAATGATCAGAAATCATCATAGCGTATTCATTAGTCCCTATGCCTACACAATTTTCCAGGTCTAGCCCAAGAGATGGAAGAAAATCCAACACAACATTTCCAAGCGTTTCCCCTTTAATGGTCGGTTCGAAGTTTCCAATGCTGTCCGAGTAACATGTTTCGTGAAGGTCTAAAAAACCAACCAAGTCTTCACGTCTTTTGCCATTATAATTTTAGGAAAGGGTAATACTCATTAGTGGTTTTTGTGACACATCCGTTGTTTCATCAACAACCAGACTGTAGAACTGGGCAGAATGAACTCGTGCAAGAATTTCATTTAGAATCTCTTTGGCACAACGTTCAATTAATTCATTCTGTGTTGTTTTGCTTATATAAGTAGCATTTGCACCTGAGCTTTCCAAATTTTCTTTTAAAGTGATATCGCCACTATTTACACGGTACCTTAAAAGTTCTCGAAAGTTCCCTTCGTTTGTCAATGGGTCCTTTTCTGCCAATAATTCTTCATCATCTCTATGGCCACGAACAGCAATGTTCTGTCGACCCAAGAAAACAATTGATTCTACAATTGGCTTCAATCTCGCTCTGTTTTCCTGCACTTGTTGGCTACGTTGTTCGTTTACAAGGCTTAAATGTTGGTTTCAGGTTTGTCATATTTTAGAAGGAAATGTTTGCCTGCGTCAACTGAATCGCGGTGATACTGATTATTTTCATGAGACACCGAGTCACTGTCTTTTCCAATTAGCTTAGGAAAAGTCACGGTGGGCTTCTTTACCAACCTTTGTAATTGATTGGAGCCTCCACCTCCTCAAACGTTAAACAAAACATAATATTTACAAATTAATCCCCTCATCTTATTTGAGAGTAATAGCCAATGAAGTTCTTCTAAGTGAGTACGATTGAAAAATCTCTTATCATCCCTGCCCCGCTTCCTGTAAGCTGAATAGGAGAAGCTGTAGTTAGATGGCAAAACCCAAGGGTTCTAAAGCAATTGATATCGCGTACGATCATCCAGTTTTTCAATTCTATCGATACAGCTTTCGATATCATTTTCGCAAAAAGTGCTAATATTTTCAATGTTTGTGTTAGGCTTGGGGCTACACTCTTTGATTGATGTGAACGAATCATGCACTATCTCACTATTAGTCAAAGCGCTGGAATCACTAACACTGTAACTCTCATTATTTCTATATTCAGTTACGGCGTCCACTCGCCTAGCTTTAGCTTCCGAACCATAAAAGTTGTCGAGAGTTATCTGCTTTCGCTTCGACATCATAACTGGTTAATATTATCCAAAAATTTTATACTTTTCAAACCCTTCTAGAGTCGTGACTAACCCTAAGGCGTATGTGTTATCGGAGTCATTTCAAGATTTTTGCTTAGTTATTGAATAAGAAACAGGTTTTGACGCGCACACTTTTTGAAGCTTCAACGATTTACGAAATGACAAGCTTCAAAATGCCTTGTAAGTTCGGGTGACACAAACACTCTAGATAATTCCCTAAAGACTTAAGGCAGACAGACCAAGTGTCGTCCGATCCTTTTCAAAGATGCGTTGATCCAAGCGTTGATATCGCAATCAAGTCACAGAAAATCTAATGATAGAACTTTTTGCCCAAGCAAGGGGGGCGCCCCCCCCCCCTGCCCCCCCCCCTGGATCCGCTACTGCTCTGATAATACTCTCTAACAAACCTTTATTATTTTTGTTAAAGGTATTTGAAGTAAGATCAGAGAGTTCAGATATTAACACTAAACGATTTCTGTCAAAAGCTTTAAGGCTTATTAGATGGATGATCATCAGTGCCATCTTCTCAGTACTGGTTAGAGCATTTATAAGTAATATTATACATATATGTAACAAAATGGCTACAAGAAACACACACTTCCTGCCACAAGTGAAAATGACTGCCATTATTGTTGAGAAAAAAAAATTTGGGGGGCAACCTGTTAGCACTAATAATAAGGAACACATTTTTTAAATGAGTAATTTAAAGAAGATAAGCTAGTTGAGCGAGTCCGAGTTTATCAATAAAAATAAAGTGGAACTTTAGCTAGAAGAAGAACCCACAAAAAAACATGTAACTTCGAATGGCAGAGGTCCTAGTTTGTCAATTTTACTATGTCTCAAGTGCATTAAGTACACTTCTTACTTGTGGCTCTAGCTTCAAATTCCTAATGTTTGTTTTTATACAACGTTTCATGGGTATGATCTTCCCAGAATTTGGCAGAATGTTGACAAAAGACCTTCTAAATAAAACTGTGAATCTCCACATACAAATGAGCCAAGCACAGGCTGTCAAAGCTAGCGTCATTCCATCTGTGGTAAACACAAATCAAAAAGAACTCCGTCTTCACCAATCTGTTTTTGCCGAATATCATTGTCTTATACGACTGAATTCTATACAAATGCTAATTCAAGAGCCTCAGTGACGTACATCTTGGAATGATTTATTTCTAGGAAAGCGATCTCTCGTGGAACTGCTTAACATTCTGGCAGAAAAGGAGAGTCTTGATCATTTCCAACAATGGACCCTAATTAAACTTATTGATAAGTATTACAAGTTTAAGCCCCCCACCGCCTCATAAATAATGACATTTGTGTGTCACGATATTCTTTACGGCAATGACTCTCATTAGTGCAACGACGGGATTTACGGCAACGACGTTGATTAAACTTTTATTTATCCTTCTACATGGTTACTTATTATTTTTATCGATTCTCCTTCTAAGTCGTCTTTTTAGTTGTATCTGCTTTTTCTTAAAGTCTGCTTTTTTGAAGACAGAATTATGATATTTATGGCTTCAATAATTATTCTTCAATACATTTTTTCCCGGCCATTTATATAGAGGGGATGGTCGTAAAAATTTTGGAGGAGCCTCATTCAATTGGTAATTGAAAGCACTAAGGCAAGTTTTTTAAGTTGAAAGCACATGTAGGATAACCAAAATCCCTCCCGCTCCCTATTTCTCTGCCCATACCCTCAGAACCCCCCCCAAAAAATTGAAAAATTTTAGATAACCATTTTATTTACAATAGTCGGAAGGGCTAATAAGCATGCCTCTAGGAATGACATGATTCCCAAAGCCTCTGGGACAAAGGCCGTAAGTAATGCAGATTACCAAATTATTTAAACATAGGTTTTATAATGAAAAGGGAAGCTTCTTCGATATGGGGTGTGTGATTTGCTCGAAACGTTCAGATATCGTACTCTGGGTAAAAAGATCCGCCATTTCGTAGTGCGAAAGGAGGAGGGGTTGGTTCCACAAAATACGGAAAAAGGCAAACAATTTTTGGTCCCTAATTAGTATGAAAACTTACAACCATACGTCTCTGGGCCAAGAGGAACCTAAAAATGAAAACAATTTCAGAGCTGCCCTAAAAATAAGGCCTAAGAAAGGGCTATAAATTTATCCCTGTTGGGCTTGAAATTTATATTCTCGAGTCCTGAGACTAAGGGGACCCCAATACTGAAGGAAAAATAGAGACAAAATATTAAATCCTCCCAAAACGGGCCCGACAAAGAGCTAGAGAGGGGTCAACAAAATTTTCTTTGACCACTTAGCATGGAAGGGTGGCCACACAATCACAAATCATGCATATATGTGTATATACAGCCACGCACACATAGACACCAACAAAATTTCATATACATGAGCGCATACAGAGAGAGAGAGACAGAGAGAGAGAGAGAGAGAGAGAGAGAGAGAGAGAGAGAGAGAGAGAGAGAGAGAGAGAGAGAGAGAGAGAGAGAGAGAGAGAGACAGACACACAGACAGACAGACAGAGAAAGAGAGGGAGAGAGAGAGAACAAACAAACGGGGCTACGACCAGTGGAGAGGAAAGATAAAAACTAAAACGACGCGGATATTTCGCCCATATAAAAAAAAGGCATCTTCAACACTGATGAAACAAAGATAAAACTAAAACAACCTAAAAACAAATAAACCAAAAACCAAGAAATGAAAACAACCAAATCAATTTCTACAATTATTGCGACTGTGACTGAGCACAACAGAAGCTAATAGAGTTTCTTCAATGAGAACACCAAAGCAACTGAAAAAAATAAAATGAAAAAGAAGTTAATTATTTTGTTGTGAAATAATTCTATTGTTTGCCACTATTGCTGCAACTATCCTAGGTCTTGTATTTAATATTGTCCCCTGGTGA
Source organism: Artemia sp. Qi Xiang Cuo (assembly GCF_049724085.1). Taxonomy (NCBI): domain Eukaryota; kingdom Metazoa; phylum Arthropoda; class Branchiopoda; order Anostraca; family Artemiidae; genus Artemia; species Artemia sp. Qi Xiang Cuo. The sequence goes on along the minus strand of NC_142801.1, from coordinate 74,776,377 downwards.
TTTTGTAAAACCTTATTAACCCCATTAACTAGTGGTTTACTTTTAAGAAGAATGTTATAAATCGGGTCAATATTCAAATTACTTGCATCTCAATTTATTGATAAATTAGCTAGAATATGTTTTTTATTTCAATAGCCTCCATAGCACTCTATGTAAACCCTCTATCTTTAGAAATATCCGTGGCATCATCGAATTAGTAGATATGACCCTATTGATACAAACGGGACTCCTTATATGGGCATAGAGTCCCTAGGGAGAACACCTGTGCTGTCAGTCGTGACGGGACTCCATATATGGGCAAAGAATCCCCAGGGAGAACACGTTTCCGAGAAATTGAGTGCGTAACCTAGGCTAACCTCATGAGCTCGTGACGGGGCACCATATATGCGCATAGCCTCCCTAGGGGAAATGGATTTCTGAGAAATTGATTGCATAATCGATTGTGAATTTTATTGATCCGTTAACGGGAAATAAATCACGTGTTTCCTTCTAGACCAACCAGAGGATCGCTTACATATTAGCAGCGGAGGTTTGCAAAGAATATAAGGAAATGATTTTTAATACAGTTTTATTAGTCTGTGAATAGAATTCAATGGAGTGAGAAGAACAGTTTGAAATTACTCATTTGGATATATATATTTGTGTGTTGAAGAGGACGAGTGGAATATTTAACCTCTTAGAAGTTAATAGTAGTGTTGATGGCAATAATAAAAGATCACCAAATATTGTGTTGGAAATCACGATAGGAACACGGATTTGTCTGGAATGGGATGAAGTATATGCAACATATGTGTTATCGTTGAGAAAATTTAAAATGGAGGATCATTCATGTTTCGCCGCTAAAGTTGATATAGCAGATGTGAATAGACTTCAATGTGCTTTAAGTGTATTAGTGAAAAATATTGAAGACAATAAGCTCTATCGCTAATTGTACATGCTTATTATTATTGTTGTTGTTGTAATTATTCAATAAAATTGTTTCAAAATCGAAAATGTTCCCTTTCTTTTCTGGTTAGGTTAGGTTATGTTAGAGCTAGCGAATCACGTTCAGTCTAGAGTCAGCGGTCAGAGTGAAGGGATTGAAAAATGAATAAATTTGAGAAAGAAAGAATTAGATCAAATCTAGTGTTTATGGAAAAACATTTGATTTTGGATGACGATTTTCTTGAGTTATCTCTTCAACGCAGGATATTCTCTCGGAGAACACTTGACAATATAATGAGGAGTGATTCTCCCCCATTGAACTATTGTATGAAACTTTTAAAATGTGATTCAAATGCTTATACTCATTTTATTGATATATTAATTGGAACAAAGCAGAATAATATCGTGGATACACTTTTGAAAACACTGCCACTGGATTCAATGTAGATGGCTCCTCCTTCTAAAGAGGTAACGTCACAGAGCTACTCCTCTCACAGTCCTCCATCTTGAATTGACCCGTCGGCAGGGACGATCAGTTTCGTTTTAGCTGCGAGAGAGTTGACATCAGAAACCAAAAAATTTTCTATACATGTCCATTGTGCATGTACACTCTTGGCAGTTGGAATCAACCTGAGAATTGTACAATTATTGATGACTATAGTGAAAAGTGTAAATTATGTAATCCTTGTAAATTACATAGAGGCTATGCAATACAAATTAAAGGATGTAATTCAATTTTTTAAGATATGCTTAACTCTCAAAGTATAGGAAACCTGTGTTCCAATTGTCACTGTGATAAATGCGATAAGTGGGAGAATACTTAGCCCCCGATGATTAGAAAGAATTCCACGCATGATTTTACTTTCCTTCTACGAGAGTGCTATAGTCGTGGATTTCAATTATTTTGGGAAGAGGAATCTGGTCTACGATTCAACTATTGGGGTAACAAGACAATTTGGTTTCTACGTCATCGTTGTGACGACACTGCCTATTATGACTATAAACCAACTGATTTTTATTTGGCAGTTACCGAATGTGATTCACCATTTGAAAATACTGTATGCGATATTGCTTCAAATAGGCAGATTGAAAGTCGTGAACTTCATAATATGAATGCAAATAGTATCATTGACTATACAAAAAGATATGACAAGAGTGAATATATAGGGTAGACCAAGAGGATCAAAAAATTCAATCGTTTTCATTGTTTGAAAGATGCACAGCCAATGACCCGTCAGCACAGTCGACTGACTGCTATTAACAATAATTAAGGTATTGTTTGCACTTTGAATTTTTACAAGATAGTCCGGGGGCAGACAATAGGATTTGTACTGGGACATGTAGGGATCCATATTAAATACATTGATTATTTGACTGGTGTTCATGGTGCCAAGTCTAGTAGAACACTGCCTTCGGGAGTGATTTCCCAATAGGTTTAATATTGATTTAGTGAGATTAGTGCAATACTCTCAGCCAATGCATCGGCAAATGTACACTCTTAACGCACACTCCCCGTACGTACTATACTCATATTCTGTGTGCCAGACAAATCTAACACAATGATACCATGTGTTTTAGAAAACACATTTTTTGTTATAGCATTTTCAAATAGTTGTAAATCATGATCTAGGGTTTGCTTTGTAAACTCATACAATACTCCATATGATTTATCAAAACATAGATTGTTGAGTGGGACGCCGTTTACTTTGCACGCAGGAGATAAAAGTCAAAACTTCTCGAATTTATGTGGGCATCCAGTCCATGATCTTATTGCACTAGCGGTTTTTACAAATGCCAAAGCGAGTTTTGACGGAATTTCGCCATTGATAAAGGATGAATCGGTGAAGGTGCGTGACCCCATTGCAATATGACGTTGATTGGTGATTGTATGAGGAACAAGTAGTTTAATATTATTTCGATTGGATCTCAGTTTTTCCACTGCCAAAGCAACAGAACTCATAACCTGTTGTTTGCGTACATGAAGTATTGCCGAGGTGAGGGAGAGACTTACATCAGGATTGGCAGCAAGTTCCTTTCTAAAAATGAAATTGGATGGTGCAAGTGTCAGTTTTATATCCACTTTAACATTGGGCGGTAGCCATTGGGGTATATTAAATATTTCATGATATATTTTTCCAACTAGATGTAATTCACTAGTTCTAGAATTTTTAAGTGCATCTGTACTATCAGTATTAGTAATATATTCATATCCATAGGAGGTGCCTCTCAATTCCTTGTATGACTTGGGTGTCATCAACATGAATTGCATATAGCTAGTATAATTTGAGAGATTATTGCTTGTACTCACCAGCGGGCCATTGATGTAGACACTGATTTGACGAAATAAATTATGTAATATACAATTTTCATAGGATATTCCATCAGCCCGAATTCGTAATGTATTATCAGATTTTTGGGCTTTCATTTGTAAATCTCTAAATGTTGACGACACGTCCATAAAGTAGTCTTCATTGGAATAAATTTGAAAGTGGATATTATCGGAGAGGGGTTGTTGTGGATAAAATTGTTCATAGTTTCCATGCTTGACTCTCACATCAACATTTTCATCATTGAAGAGATTCACTGAGGTGGTGATTAAAGGTTGAGAATCCTTTTGCGGTAGGTAGGACATCCCAAGAAAAGAAATCTAGTTTCGATCTAACAATTTTCTTACTGGGGCTTCTTCTTCTGTTTACAGCACGTGTTGGCTTTTTCATTCTTTTCTTTGACAAGAAGGATGATGTCTTTCGTTTCCGACCTGAGTGGAGACTGATGAGTGATGCATTGTTTCTCGACCTTTTTAAGCCTTTCCATTTTGTTTTAATCTCTCGCCAAGGGTTCGCGCACTGGACCTAAGATTTTCCGAAGCACTTTTTTTAAAATCCTTGCCAGAGCCCCAATCGTATATTGTAGAGGATGCAAAATCTGTCGCAGCCGGTACAAGATATTTTCTAGCCAGTGGTAGTGAAGAGCGAAAAAGCTTAGCAAACCAACTGCCAAGACCATAGCCAGACATTGTAGTACACCCCTTGTAGTAGTCCATTCAATTGCCCTGTTGTCTTGGGCCAAGAGTATTAATATAGCAGTCAATATCAGGACAAGTGAATACCACTTTTTTATTAGACATCTTGTTGAAGGATGGGCCGAAAATGGCATGTAATCTCAGCCAAACCTTTTGAAATTGCTATGGGATCACCCAATTCAGTTCTTAGTGTTAACTGACAGAGTTCCAAATAGGAAGTGTTTACGGAAATATACTGAAGGTGCTTTATATTGTAGTGGTGAATATGTTCTCGATTGGTTTTTCGTTCAAGAACACGTAGGAGGGGAACATTTGAATTACCAACACGAGATGTTTCCACAAATCAAGCTTAGAGATATATACAAGTGTCCTTGGAGAAGGCAAGAGGGTAGTCAGCAAAAATGAAATTGGTTTTTCAGGCACTTTTACTGTTCATTATATTGAGCTTGAAACCAAGAATATCCTTTAGGTTATCATTGAGAATAACCTTTTCATTGGCAATAGGTGAACTAATGTAGATCTTGCCCTCCTCCTTTGAATAATTGAAATGAAAAGCTCCTTCTTTACGAGCAGAAATTCTTTTATTAATAGAACGACATAAATCATTCATACGGGTGAGTTCCTCGTAGGGTAATTCAAAGTATGGATAATCCATTCAATTGATTTTTGAATTTGTTCTTGATCCCCATAGGATGATGGTGGCGGCCAATCATAGGGTTTAATTTTTATTTCATGTTTACGATCATTTATCAGGATGTCGTAGGTATTTTTAGAATACAGTCGACAAGATCCACTTCACACTTTCCATTCTCGTCGAATTTGATGGTGGGGGAGAGTTTCGTGCAAAAATCACTTGTTCTAATCAATTCATTGTAGAGAGGATCAGAAACATTGGACATGAAAGTCACATAGAAATTATTGGGCATTGTTAATATCTTCAGCACTGACCCAAGAATCAGAATATGAGTTGTACCCTAGCGAGCGAACAAGCAACTGTCTCTTGCCCCTACGACTACGACTCTTTAATATCTTTTCAATTTGATAAATTTCACTAGTGTTTCTAACTTTTTGCAATTCATATTCATAAAAACCGCCAAGAATCTCATCATCTTTGGTGTCTTGCAGTCGATATGTCGTGGGTACAGTGTCCAGGATTTTGGACACTTTAAAAAGTTCAGTGCTCCCTAAATAATTCCCGTTTTCAAAAATATTGGTGGTTCTATTAATTCGAACAATATCACCAACATTGAATTTCTTCTTCACATTTTTTTTTCTTTTTCACCATTTGAATATTGATTTAGAAAAGCATCATATGTATTTTCACTGTAATGAACTTCCCGAGGGTTTGAGTTGGACAGAGATCGATGAGGTCGATGGTTGTATACTCGCATGATTTTATCTAAATCATGAATAAAAGCAGATGTATTTTTCAGTGTACAATATCTTGAAATTAATAGACGAATCGTTCTTATTAATCGTTCGGACAATGCAGGCTTTATCGGGCTGTGACTATTATAAAGTGTTGTATTATATTTAAATAGAACTTCTTGCACATGGGGATTAACAAATTCACTGCCACGATCCGATTGAATTTTTCTATAGTAATCCTGTTCAAGAATACCTCCAATAGCCTGAGCAACTTCAGCATCTCTCTTTGATAGTAATGGACTGGTATAGGCATAGCGACTAAAGACACTGATTGCCACCAGAATATATTTGTTGGGTGCATTGTGACGCCGTCTAATTGCGTCTAAAGTTAAAAGATCCGTTTGCATTATATGCATAGGTAATAGGGCTTTAGGTTATTGATTATGTTAGCCACGAAACCTTCATTTACAATGCTGAGTTTAATTTAGTTCATTCTGTAGATTCATTTTTGCTTTTTTCATTTTGGTGCCCAAGGCAACTTTAGAAAGCATATTGAGGGATCCTAAAATTCCTTCTTCACCAATATTTTCATAGACAACTTTCATAACTACAACGATTTTGAACGTAGGCTCGTAGTGTAATGACCACTTACCATTTGGACACTAGAAGATAAATCAATTCTTCTTTGCTTTAGACTGGCAGTCACAGGTGTTATAAAATCATTGCTGCTGCTGCTGCTGCTGCTAGTATTTTCAAATATTGAATCTTCTTCTTTTTTAAATGGTGGTGTTGGTGTTGTTGGAGGACTATATTCTCTTGGTTTCTTAATAATTTGCTTATTGCCAATATGACTTTTGTGAAAGTTCGATACACTTAGAAAGATGTATAGATAATTGTCAAATGATAAAACTCCTTTACAATTCGTCATCATATCAAAAATCAAATCAACTAGATTATAACTCTTTACATGAATTATAATTTGTTTCCCTGAGCTATCGACTTGATTTTTATGCTCATCACCACTTTTCAGCCTAAGATATGATAATACTCTTTTACTCTGTTCTCGATAGGTCAGTGGCAATAGGTTTCCAATTTTCGATAAAATCGAATTCAATTCTTTCTCCTTTGATTGCACTGCTGCCGAATCTTGAGGAGATGTTTCCCGTTTAGAGGGATCGGTGACGGCGACATTGGTGGGTCTCTCACGATAAGGTCTATGTTTGTCCACACGTCGCAATGCATCTTGAAGTAAAAGTAGTTTTTTGTCATCGGCAATATTCTCATCATTTAAGAATTTGCTTAGATTGTCTTCAAAATATTCGACGGGCGAGAGGACAAGTTCAAATTGTGTCAATTTATAGGCTTTTGCCATTCTCTCTAGAGAAAACTGTTTACAAGTCCTGCACTTATTTGTAGTAAAAGTGTAAAAAAGCTACTACTTGCTTGAAGGAGACTTTTTCTTTTGAAAATTTTACCCTCGTTCTTACAATCCAAGGCGCATACAGTGGAACGATGTTGCTTTGTCTGTTGTCTATAACCTTCTGACAGTTGAACAATGCCCTCGGTTAAATTTAAACAAAGTTCAGATATTAGATTAATTAAATCATTGTCGACACCATGTTTGAATATTGCCTTCCTGAGTGGAGGTTTTGAAGTGCTTAAAACAGAAAATAAATGCCGTTGTTCGTGTAGTTTCTTCAGTGTCATAATGGCAACTAATAGCTTTTTCTACTGTTCACCGGAAGATTTACTGTAATTTCATTGTCGAAAATGTCGGTGACTATACGTTGATCCTTGGGTGTGCTCTGATTAAGATCTAGCAAAGTGTAACCTTAGGGCTTATTAGTCGCCTGAGTGTACGCTGACAACTGAAATTTAGGGGCGCTGGGGTAAATCTGTTCATTGAGAGTTATGAGCGAGCTAGAATCACGAACAACTCAATAGATAATATAGATAGTGCAATTCAAAGCAATGGTTCACATACATTTGCTCTGATGAAATAGATTGTGTAGAACTAGGGTTATGGAAATTTGTTCATGGTGGCAGCGAACGGTGAACAGTTGTAGCATTTCCTGTGAGAACTGTTCAATGGATTCAGCCAAATCATCAATAATCAGCCACGAGTTCGGTTCAATACTATTGATAACATCAAGTCCCCGTATGAATTGTATTGGTATGGTTGTGGCAGTAGCTTTTATTTGATCGTAGGACTCCTGCCAAATACTATAGCAATAATAAATTTTCTTTGGTTTTTCCAAAAACATTTTCTGACAATTTTGAATTATTTTAGCTAAAAGTGTTGTTTTCGCAGACATTGAGGGACCACACAGAAACGATCTGAAGGGTGTTTTAAATTGATAAATGCTGCTGCTGTTGACAACAGTCAGACTACAACTAACTGTAAATCATACATGTCCAATAAATAAGTAGTAGTAATAATTTTCTCATAGATCTATCTACGTTAACAAGAACAACAAAAAAACAATATTTCATGGTCATTTATTTGCAACATGAAAACTCTATTTGTTCAACATGAACAACAACAACATAAGAATAACACTTTATGTTCAACAAGAACAACAAAAAAAAACAGTGACACTTATTCAACATGAAAACTCTATTTGTTCAACATGAACAATGATAAAAATGACACTTTATGTACAACATAAAAAAAAACACTTGGAACATGAACTTTAAAAAAATTGATAGCACAGTTTAACAGTATGAATTTAAATGGGGGACCCCCCCCCACCCCCCGGGAGCCGTGGGGACGAAGGCCGGCTGCGGACGGGACCCCCCACCCCCCGGAGCCGGCCCCGGGAAGGACCCCCCAACCCCCCGGGAGCCGCGGGGGCGAAACAGTACACAATAGTTGTCGTCACTGCGGCGACAGGTTGGGTTAAGGTTATGTTAAGGTTAGATTGGGTTAGTTAATTTATGAAAGGGTTAGAGCATTTAATTTATGAAAGGTTGGTGGTGGTGTTTAGTGGTTGGATTAGGTTAGTTGGTTAGGTTAATTTATCCAGACTAAGTTGATTGCGATAGTCTATGCATTCAACTCGGTCTGAAATACGATAGTGGCCATGTGGCAGTACACTTACACCATTCTCGAGCACATAGACTTTGTCGGCTATACACGACATTGAAGTCTTTTCCACTCTTACAGTATAATTTCTATACTGTAGAGAGCGAATTGCAAGCACTTGTGCTCTCGGCACTACACAGTCTCTGTACACGCTCATGTTGAAATTGCTCTTAATAAAATCTATAGACACCCCTTTACCCGCCTGCTTTACATCCCCATTATGAGTTTTAACGCAATAAATTTTTGGACCCAGGAACACCCTCCAGGATATCAAATCAGTCCCCGTCTCTGATTTTAACATTAGTAGTTGGTTGGGGGCTTGACGTTTCACCAACTCGGGGTAGAGGGATGGACTCCAGTTGGTGAAATCCATCCTCAAGCTGATGTGTTCCACCTTTTCTAAATCACCCAATAAATCCTCGGTTTTTACCTTTAACAGCAGAGAATCTGTATTCCCATAGTAAACTTGAACCTCCCCCTCCCGTGGCCATTGCACCTTGCACACATTGTAAAAAAACGACAACATGAGCTTTTTGGAAATTTCTAGTACTGAACTACCTCCTGCTATATTCTTGTTCAGTACCACATTTCTCTTTTTCCCGTGTAGAAGAACCATGCCAGCCTCTATGCCCGTGAACGATGTAAAATTAGGGTCAGCAATAATTCGTGCACACTCTAGAGGGTCAGTCACGACATCGCAGCGAGATCTATTGCGTACGCTTTCACACATTTTGCCAAACGCTGAATTTAGAATGAGTTTGTACATTTCCTTCTCTACTTTGGAGTTTGCCCTAGAGCGTTTCTCAACAAAAGTGTCGATAAACGTCTTCAGATATGGTTTCTGATTAAATTGCCGGATCCTATATATTTTGGAGATCTTGAAAACATTCTTCACCATCCAATGTAATAGCACATTGTGAAACACGATATTCACCTTAGGGTCCAAATCAGAAATTAGTTTTTGCTTAGAGGGGTTCCAGTGCAGTCCCAAATCCCCAGCCAATGATCGATTGTACGGGCTTAGTGAGTCTCTGCTCATGGGTCGATTGATACAGGGAAAAACAAAATCTCTGACTGAATCGTGAAGCGCCAGTGGAATGTGCCCCTCAATTTCAAAGAACCATCCTTGGGGCCCATTGTCCTCGACGGTGGTAATCTCGGGGAACTCACAAGCATTCTCAAGCCATTGATGGTTACCATACGGCAAAGAATAGTGAGACATTGCCGAGGGGTACAATGAGTTCATGTCCAAGAACACTGCATTTGACTTTGCACCGGTGCTGTTTTGTCCGCTCGGATCGGTTGACAAGACGTGATCCCCATGAAAAACACACCCTCCCCTCATTGAACTCTCTACAATAAGGTGCTGATCTAAATTGGTGATTAGGCCTATTTACTCCTTAATAATTTTTAAAATCAAATCCATCACCAAATGTGGTGTGGAAAAATAATAACCTATATCTAGCCCGAACTCTGAATAGATTTGGTCTGTGTTTTTACAGAGTATATCCAATAGAGTTAAAACATCACTGGCCAGGTACAGTCTACAATAATACCACCCATTTTTACAATTCCCCTTAGCCCACACCTTCTTGGCAAACTCATTGTCCTCGGCTGTGCATTCACTACTGGTGAGTGAATTGTAAAAAGCTTCAATTGAAGGTAGTTTCACCTCGCTTAAGCGAGCGCCAGAACAGTAATAGTCATATGCATATACACCTTTGCAGGTCAATAGGTCATACATTTCACTGTCTGGAAAGTGCTGTTTAAGCAAGGGAAAGCTATCAAAATTGTCGCTTTTCTGCACTTGAATCAATTGACTCAATGCCTTGGGAAAAAACTAAAAGAATCTAAAAACCTGATTTTATTCCAACACGTATGCCCATTATTTACTACCTGCCATTTCAGCTCGAGAAGCAACAACTTCTCGGCCGATTTGGGAATAATTTTATAGGTAAATGAATTATTTACCAAAGGACCATCTACTCCCCCTCCCTCCCTGTGCATACATGCCAGTGCTGGTAAAATAAATTTTAAATCATAATTTGCATTGTGGATAAAAACAGGGATAAAAAACTGCTGGCTAACATTTAAATTACACGATTGATGCGCTACCCCTCTAATATTACTGTCCTCAGAGGATATTTCCTGCCACAAGTGATTATGGTGTCTGACTTTCCCCCTCCCCCCTCTTTTCCTTTAGTCTCCTTATCCCCCTTTTCAAACTCCCCCTTACAAACCCAACATAATTTTTCATTTTTAATCGTGAGACGATCCTCTGCAGACAGGACCCTTGTGTACTATATATTTCTCAAAGAGGCAATAGTACCATGAGCGTTGCCAGGTTATTTAGTCAGTGACTTTATCATAAACTCTCGCTCATCCAATGTTTCTACTACTTGTAAAAACTGCATGGTGTTAGAACTGTATCTTTGCACTGGGGCAAAGGACACAGAAAGAACTTGATGTTCTTTGATTCGGTTTGGAAATCAAGGATCGTTCACTTCCACCAGCTTAGCCTCACAATCCAAAGATATTTTGTTGCACTGGAGGAGGGGGTTTAAAAAAAATTTTAAACGTAAAATGGCCCTATCCCCTGAAACCGTTTCTACTGACTGGTAGCCATGCCGTCTACAGTGCTTCATATGATTTTGCAGCTTTAATTCTGTCCAAAATCGAGACAGGCATGTCGGACAGTAAAGACGTGCACTCTGTTTCTTACCCTCACCCGGAACTATACTAATGTCTGTAATTGGATTAAAATGGCCAATTGAATTCGCAAGGTCACTAGATGGTGGTGTATACAACAACCAAACCCAGTGTTTGACCAATTCAATCGACGGGCCCCTTACTGGGAACACAACCCCCTTCTTTTTTGAACGAACCCCATCTTCAAATTCAGTTTCATGCTGAACCACAGTAACGCCAATATTTAAATTGGCATTGGCCCTTTCAAAAATATCAATAGATCTTAGCGTTACTAGGTATTTTCCCTCTAAACAAGTGAAATCTACAATGGAAAAATTGGACTTCTCCTCCCCATGTACAGCCCAATTGTCTAAATGCGTCTTGGTAGCGTCACGTGCTAGAGGCTCTAATGCTGATAAGAGGAAAGCGTACTTGAAACATTTTTGACCTGTTTCAAAACAAATCCGCTGGACACCACGACATCCTTCTAGATCTGGATTATATTTAAAAACTTTACCCTTATCCCTATGCCCTCCTGTTAAAATAAAATCTTTCTTAAATTTACAAATATTCAAACTTAAATTTTCAACAAATAAAACTACAGAGCCGCTCCCATTTTCGTTATAGTTATCAAGATACGTAATAATTTGACCTATTCACTCGCAAAAAACACCCTCAAAATTCTCTAAATTCGGATAAATCACACGCATCTCGGAGTGTACATAATGATGGTAAACTTCACTTTTCCCCTCATTTAAATAGAACACCTTTAAAACAATTGAAACCTTAATTGAATCCCTCCCCCCTCCCCATAATTGAATTTGGTTCTCCAGCAGTGCACGAATTCTATCTACGTAGTCATGCACAATTTTGTACGGGGTCAAACAGAAAATTACCACACAAAAGCGAATTAAAAGGGTCACCAAAAGTTGCAGTGTAGACAACTTTTGCATTTAAAATTGTATTTGATAACTGAAATTCCGGAAAAGTCGTAAATTGTACATTACACCCCTCCCCCTCCCCCTCTTGTATATTATCAACACCCCCTCCCCCACCACATTGTTCAATATTTGTGGTAAGGGATGCCACATCATTCGATTGAAGTGGATGTAGGGTATCGGGGGCTAGAGGAGGAGGAGGATTCCCTGTTAAATCCCGGGTAAAATCATTCAAAAGCTGCAATGGGTTTGGATTCAGCAAAGGTAAGTCCCCCTGCTCAACTGCGCTATAAGCAACATTTAAAAAATCACCTATAAACTCATTAATAGTATCTGGAATTTAATGTAAAATTATATCGTCCCATAATGAATTGTTGGAGAGCTCCGTATGTGTGTCCTCTCTTTCTCCAACTGACGAGAAGGGGGGTGATGGTGAACATGGGACCAATGCAACCTATAAATTAAAAATAGCTTATTTTCCAAGTGTCTAAATCACACCTACTGTTTTTAAATTGAATTATTATTTAAAATGTGCTTAGTAGCATTTAATTCCCTACTCTATTTATTCTGAAATTTCCAACTTAATACATTTTAAAAAATGACATAGAAGGCAATTTGAATTTGTTCAAACAACTCCCCACTCAATTTCCACAATTTAATGCCCCCCTCCGAGCGGCCCAGCGGGCCACCGAGGCGCTTCCCGGGGCCCCGCCATTGCAGTGCTTCCCGGACCCCGCAACGGAGGCGCTTCCCGACCCACAGCGCTTCCCGGATCCTGTGGCGTAAAAAGCTATCTTTTTCTTAGAAATTTCGGCCCCAAATTTTTGATGTGAAGAAACAGTTTTGTTTTTTCACCTTACAATGATGGTGATGGAATTGAAGCATAGCCCCTCCCCCCCATCCCATAATTTTGGAAATAAGGCGTTTCTCTACTTTCTTACAGGTTGTGAACTCATGAGCTTAATTATTGTAATATCGTCTGTTATTTCCAAGATATTCAGGAAAATACAATTAAATGGGAACCATTAACTTTTATCGAATGTCTCCCCAAAATCTTCGGAAGGTGTAAGGTTGAAAGCTATCAACAATATTATGCAAATTAGAAACCATAAGTGTAAAAGATAAATGGTATAATCTATGTCCTTCAAATTGAGTGGGGAAAAAACATCTTTTAAAATCTATGACATAATTTCATAGTGTTGAAAAAAAAAGCGAAAAAGAAAAGTTCTAAAAGATGGTACAAAAGGTAGAAACTAATCAGCTTTTGAAAAAACCATGGTATTTACATGATATTATTTCCCTTTCTGATAGAAACTTGTGTTTAAATAAAAGCAGTTTATAACATAAAGAATTTTCTATGAGAAAATATGATCAGAGTATAGTGCCCTTTTCGGCTTCAATACGAGAATTCAGCAGAATGAATGTATGCGATAATTGACCTGATTTAAAAGGGGGAACAATGTCCTTTGATATCTTTTACACACTTTACCCCGATTAAATGAATCGATTGTTGGAAGATACCTTTAAACTATAATATTCTAGCGAAAATAGCATTTTTGAGATAAAAAGACTTTCTAACGTTAAACTAGAAATTAGATAAAAACATTATTATGAGGTTGAAAAATAACAACAGTTTATGGCCTACAGTGGGGCCAGAGAAAATATCAAAGATTAGAAAAAAAGAGTGGTTTTCTTTGAAAAGGCAAAAAAAAAATACATTATATTTAGATATCTCTGAGGGAGGGGGAGCAGAGAAATTTTAAACAATGGTTGGGGGGGGAGGGTTAATATTCTAATATCTCTGAGAAACAGGCACTTTGACAGTACGATGAAAAATGGCTATGTTTAGATATTTATAAAGGTTATGTAACAAAAAATGCTCTCATTTGTAAAGTCTGGTTATATTCGATTATCCGAAGACCTAGGTAACACAAGTTTTAGCTCCTGACCTTGTGTTGGTGGGGCAGCTTTTAAAGGTCCATGGAGAGCGGATGGGCCGACGGCGTTACGTTGTAGTGCAGATTGGGCTGCGGCTTGTGCAGCAGAGCCAGTGACGGCACAGACTTGTGCAGTCGAGCCAGTGATGTCACGGGATTGCACCGATGAGACGGCGGGGATCTCCTTATTATGAGAAGCCGCCCATTCTCTTTTTGGTTTTCGACCAGACTGCATATGGGCTGCCTCACCCTCTCTTGCTCTCTTCGATGGAGGGGGGACAATACATTCTTCACAATTGTCCTTAAAAGAAGAAAAAATTTAGTATGGAAATAATTTCCCCCTTTTTTAAAGAAGGAAAATTAGTACTCATAACCCAACCATAATTTTTGTAGAAAGCATTTATCACTAAGAAGCCCCCTCCCCCTAAGCCAAAAGCAAAGCAAAAGGTAAAATTTGCGAAAAATACCCCTATTTTTACCTTGCTGAGAAATTTTTTTAAATATTTCCCGTCTATAGGCTTTTAAAATAGAAAAAGATTGTTAGCCTAGCAGGTTATAGGCCTAAATTACAATCTTGGATGTAAATGGTATCTATGCAGTACACATAATAAAGCTATTTTTTTTCTTAGAAACCCTCGGTCCTCTTACTGCCTAACGCGAAGAAACAGTTTTGTTTTTTCACTTTACAATGATGGCGATAGAATTGAGGCATTCCCCCCTCCCCTTTTCAGCAATGTCCTAAATATATTGTTAGACCTTAATTTGAAAATAACTCGTTTCACTCCTCCAAATACAGATTGCGTAGGCCTGCGCTTAATTATTGCAATTGTCTAAAAGTGTTTTAATTTGATGGAGAAAAAAAATTCTTTTGGCTAAGCCGCAATCGTAAATACACAGGAAAAGGGGTGACAAAAATAATTATAAGCTTATGCGGAGAGCTTATGTCAAAACATAGTGGCATAATGTCTAAGAATTGACAAAAGTCAGCAACAGAAAAGTTCACAATCCAGAAAGCAAGAATTTACTGAAAAAATAGAATTATTTTAATTTCACGAATTATAGTTGTAAAAACATTGGGGGGTTTTGAGGAGGTTTATATGGTAAAAAGAATATGTTTTATGTTTTCTAGTGAGTATAAAGATAGCAAGGTGGAGTTTTTACTGGAGTGGGAGGGGGGATTTACTTAAATATACTGGAGGGTGACCAAGGAAAATAATTTTATTTTGAAAATTAAAAATGAAAATGTACTAAAACAGAACTTACATTGTAAATTGAGGCTGCCAAGGCTTCAATCTCATCAATAATATTTATTCTTGTTTCCACTGTGTCACAATACTTTCTGATAATTTAATCACAATGCATGCCCGTTATATATGAAATATCAAGGGTGAATTGTTATGTAATGGGGAAACCATATGTAAGCGAGCCTCTGATTGGTCTAGAAGGAGATGTAACCGAGTCTCTGATTGGTTCAGAAGGAGACACGTGATCCTGTTTCCTATTCCTGGATCTTAGCATTCGCCCCTAGCGTGCACTTGGACAAACAACAACAACAAATAAATCGACCTTGGAAATTTAGTTCCCATAGATCAATACATTCCCCTAGCGATTATGTAAATTATTCCCAGTGTCGTTACACTTGGCCAAACAAAAACAACAACAACAAATAAATCGACCTTGACATTATCCATCAGATATTAATAAACCATGAATAAATGGAGTCCCGTTCGATGTTAGAGTCAATTGTAGATGATAGCATGGTGTTCGTTCAGTATTCTATGCCCATAAATGGAGCCCCGTCATGAGTCCTAGATCAATAAAATTCCCAATCGATTATACAATCAATTTCTCGGAAATCCATTTCCCAACCGATTACGCAATCATTCTCCCTGGGGATTCCATGCCCATATATGGTGCCCCGTCACGACTGACAGCACAGGTGTTCTCCCTAGGGACTCTATGCCCATATATGGAGTCCCGTTTGTATCAATAGGGTCATTTCTACTCGAATTGTACGTAATGATCAGGGTGGTAAAAAATGGGTTCAGCCAAAACTGGATCAAAGTTTTCAGAAGGCTTACTCAATTTTAGAGCTTTTCTATCGAGTTACGATGCTGAATAAATCGTTCAACAAATTTTTGGTGATTACGGCCAATGTGAAATTTCCCACACGAACAAGGAATACTATAAACCCCACTATCCAAATTACCATGAGTCATATCCTTCCCGGAATTTTGGAAACTGCTTAATGGTCTTATTGACTGAAAACATGTACAAATGTTATATTTGCGTAAATTCCGTTTGAGGTTTTTCCCTAGACTCGGTACATAGGCCTATGGTAAAGAAATATAACTTTTATACAAATTCAATTCAGAAGACTGTGAAGCTGCATTTATTTATTATTATATTCAATATGTCTTTTTTCTATTACTTCGCTTATGAATTTAATTGGGTAACCATTACAAACAAAAATGTACTTTACTTACTTACTTAAGGCTCCTGTCGTGAATTTGGCATAGAGAACGATGAGACCAGGTGCCTCCAGATTGACCTATCGCTTGCGAGGCTCGCTGCTTCGTCCACCGGGATGTGGGCTTGGTTGAGGAATTCATCAGCTTTACCTTTCCACCTCGGGGGGGGGGGGTGTCCTCTGGGTTGCTTCCATCCATGTAGGATGGGGTCGAAGTTGACTGCGATCCGTACTGGGGCGTCGCGTGACATGCGAAGGAGGTGGCCGTACCACCGAACAGTACGCTGGGTGAGCTGCGTCGAGAAAGGAGTTTGTGCCGTACGTGATACGAGGGTTTGGTTGCTAACGAAGTCAGTCCAGTGAAGTCCCTTGATTCTTCGGAGATGTTTCGTCTGTGCGACATCGACGGCGCTAAGGATAGATTTTGCAGCTGGCCACGTCTCCGCTCCATACAACAGCACGGTGCTGACTGACGCATTGTAAATGTGCATTTTGGTAAAGCGGCTTATATCTGGCTTATCAACACTTCTACTACTAACATCTCTTTGCAGTGCCAAGCTGTTCAGGGCAAAAAAAAGCTGCATATGCTCCGCTTCAACCCAAATATAGTCATTTCTGAATTTATTACTCCCTCTCATAAAGGTACTACCTCCTTCTTTTTATCTTTGTTTGCGACCTCCTGGCACCTTTTAGAGGAGGTCCTGCTGTCTATTTGGCTGAAGCTGGATTTCCCGGAAAGTACAATTTGATGTTAACAATGATGTGTTATTTTATCATCCTTGATGTATTGAATTGATTGAAGTATCTTAATCTTTCTTTCCTTATAGTCTTAGAAACTAAAAATGAATGTCTTTATTTGTACAGCTTTTTGTCTGATATACGGTTGTTCAAGCGATTCCCGAAAAATATCATTACAAATTCCTCTGAATAAATTTAGCTTATCTCCCTTGGATTTTTGAAGTGCCCACATTTTAGAGCCACACTTAACCACTGTCAGTATCATCACCTCTAGAGTCTGAAACTTAGTTCTAAGACTTGTCTTCCCATTGTTCCAAAATTTTGAACGCAAATTTCCTACTTTCCATATCTACACAGCACCCGCCTTCCATTTTATAATGCCATCCAGATAGAAAGGTTTCACTTCATGATCCTCACTGATTCGTAATTTAGGCAAATTCGTCTTCTTTTTCAAACGGTCAACCCATCCGCTTCTTTTCCTAAAGCAACACTGTGTTTCTTTAAAGATTTTTCATGCTAGTCAATTATCTCTCAAAAATTAAGCTAATGACGATTTGATTATTAGATCTATTTTGTTGCTCTTCAGGGTTTTTAAATGTTTTTTGAAAACTCTATGTACTTTCTCTTTATGAAATAAACCATGTTCATTGTTTTCAAGATCTTATCTGTATCTTCCTAATCACCGCATTTCAAAACCGTATTTATCATAATATCTGCAGCTAAAGTAATTTTTCATTGTTTTTGTGTCATTTCTAGGTCGTGCTAAATCAATCTTTTTTCACGTATCAATTACCACAAAGTCTTGTGTCATTTTGGTACTTGTATGATATTAAAAAAAAACAAGTTTTTTAGACTGAAAGTAAGGAGCAACATTAAAACTCAAAACGAACAGAAATTATTCCGTATATGAAAGGGGCTGTCCATTCCTCATCGCTTCGCTCTTTACACTAACGTTTTTTATTATTTTACAAAAATAGAGTTGTGAGAAAGAGTCAAACTTAAGCGTAAAGAGCGAGGCGTTGAGGTAGGGACGGCCCCTTTTATATACGAAATAATTTCTGTTCGTTTTAAGTTTTAATGTTGCTCCTTACTTTCAGTTTAAAAAACTTGTTTTTTTTATTTGATTTCTAATCGTTTTTTAGCTAATGCAGCTTTTATTTTGACTCACCGTCATTGAATAAGTAAACAAAATTTGCATAAAAACTTTACTTTTCTTTTGCTAAATGGCTGTCTCTAAATTTGGTTCTGACGTAATTTAAAAATTAACTTACGTAACAAACTTCTATATTCGTATATTTTTCTTCTGGCAAAAAATACAAAGTTGAAGATTTTTGCAGATATGAGGTTGAAACCTATGTAATAGGGTTTTCTGATACGCTGAATCTGACGATGTGATTTTCATTAAAATTCTTTCACTTGTAGGGGATGTTTCCCCCCCCCCTTTAAAAAATCAGGTAAATTTTCTCAGGCTTGTAGCCTTTGATGAGTAATACTAAACTTAATAGAATTTATATATTTAGAATCAACATTATAAGCCCATTTTTTTATACATTTATTGACATCAAAATTCAGCTTTTAAAAGTTTCGATTACTATTGAGCCGTATCGCTTGTTTTTTTTTATTGTTTTTTTTTTATTACGTATATGTTATTACGTATGTGAGGGGGTTCTCCGCTTAGTCAATACCACGTTCTTTACGTTAAAAGTTAAAAAAAATTTTAATTCACAAACCCCTGAATCACAAAGGCCGTTTAATTAGAATAGATAGCTCTTTTGAAATCACTAAAAAAAAACTTTAGCGTAAAGAGCGAGGTATTGACTTGGGGGTGAACCCCATCATATACGTAATGATCTCTGTTCGTTTTAAGTTCTAATGTTGCTCCTTACTTTCAGTTGAAAAAACTTGTTTATTTTAATTTAATTTCTGATCGTTTTTTAAATAATGCTTGAAAATCCGGCGCCCCCTTACCCCGAAGAAACATCCTCCACGGAAAGATTCTCCCGAGTAACCCCCTCCTCCAGCCCCCACACCAGAAAAAAAATCCTTCCTGAAAATGTCGGTATGTTTCCCAATAACCGATACAATATGTAAGCAATGGGCAAAGTTCATAACTTGCAGCCCTTCGCTTGGGAACTGTGGGGGATTAAGTCATTCTAAAAGACATATTTATTAGATTTTTGACTATTTTGAACAAAATGGCTATCTCAAAATTTTAATTGGGTGACTTTGGGAAAAAAATGAGCGTGGTAGGGGGCCTAGTTGCCCTCCATTTTTTTTGTCACTTAAAAAGGGCACTAGAACTCTTAATTTCCGTTCTAATGAGCCCTCCTACGATATTCTAGGACCATTGGGTCAATACGATTATCCCTGGGAAAAATAAATATAAAAAAAATAAACACGCATCCGTGATCTTTCTTCTGGCAAAAAAAGGAAAATTCCTCATTTTTGTAGATAGGAGCTTGAAACCTCTACAGTAAGGTTCTCTGACACGCTGAATATGATGATGTGATTTTCATTAAGATTCTATAGCTTTTAGGGAGTCTTTTCCCCTTTTTTCAAAAATAAGCCAAATTTTTTCGCGTAACTTTTGATGGGTAAGATTAAACTTGATGAAACTTATATATTTGAAATTACAATTAAAATCTGATTCTTTTGATGTATCTATTAGTATAAAAATTCTGTTTTTTAGACTTTCGGTTATCATTGAGCCGGGTCGCTCCTTACTTACAGTTTGTTACCACGAACTGTTTGATACCCCCTGCAGCTCAAGAAGTGAATGTAGGTTAATCCTAATAAAATATATCTAAGTATGATAAAAATATAATAATTTGGAAACAAATTTGTTCTATATATTTGTACATTAGGGGGGGGGGGTTAAAGTACGGCGGGTCTGCATGCAAAATGTGTTAGTTACAATTATTCTGATACTATGAAGTAAGCATTTTTTCTGACTTCATACTGTCAAAATACTTTAAAACCATCCCCCACTCCCTAATGCGCAAACATATAGCCCGAATTATATATTTTCCATCTATTCTGTCAATTCTCTTTTCTCGCGCTAAGTTGAAAGAAACTAGCGAAATAAACCGGTTTACACTGAGTCAACACATGAACAACTTGAGCTGGAAAGGGTATATCACACAAGTACCGTCATTTTCTATACTATTTACTAAAACTTCACCATGGTTTGAGAATCCTCAAGATATTCTTTCCTTCTCTCCTTAATACCCTATCACTACTTGATTATGCCAGAACAATAACTAATCTAATATATAATCTAATAAATAAATAATCTATCTGTTATAATTATTTTATAATTTTTGAAATTTTATTTTTCATTTTTTTTCAGAAGCTATCAATTGGAACGAGATGATTAATTATTTTGCAGAGGCTTTAGTGAGAAAAATCACATTTAAATAAATTGAAAATTTTGTTAGCAAATGTTATAGCTTAACCTGAAATTTTTGGGAGATGGGGGGGGGGCACAAATCAAGATTTTGCTCTAGGCACAAAAGAGGCCAAAACCGTCACTGAAAAGAGGATGAAATGCTGGTGTTTGGCAAAGAGGAAAATTGATCGAGTGGATGGTTTATTTTATGGAGATAGTATTCATTATCAATGATGATGAGGGATACAGTGATCCCTCAACTACGTAGAACAAAATGTAGAAATCAACTACGTAGAACAAAATGGCTATCTCAAAATTTTGATTGCATGTGTTTGGCGAAATGGTGGACGTGGAAGGGGTGTTCGTTGTCTTCCAATCACTTTTGACCCTTAAAAAGGCACTAGAACTCTCGATTTCCAATCGAATGAGCCCCCTTTGAAGTTTATACGACGACCCCTTCCATATGAAGTGCCTCTGGGGAAAAAGATAATAAATAAATAATAAAACATTGGAGCCATATGGCCTTTACTATAGGCAACGCTATGGCGTTGCCTCTGATAGCAGTCATTATGAATGATGATGAGGGATAGAGTGAGGATTTAAACAAGTAAAAACTAAGATTAGGGCATTAGAAGCCAGGGTATGGTCAAATACTGATTTGAAACTTGGTTACTTTGTAAGGTTGAGGGAGATATACTAGATGTTTTACTCATTTGACATGTTTTACCCTAGTTTTACTTATTTTAATCACAACATACAAGAAAAGCTTTACAAAAATTGGATTTGATCACTTTTTCTAGGGCTAGTATGAAAAAAGGCTTAAGAGGGCTCATTCACCTTTTACAGATGAAGGAGAATAGTCTTTCAAATTTTTCTCTTTGGCAACTAATCTTGGGCCTAACGAAAGACATACTCGAATATACTGGGAATCTATTCAGAAGAAAGGATTTAATGAGAATAAGAGCTTCATGTGAGGGAGTAAAAAGTGCTTCTCTGAACAGATGGGAGCAGAAGAGGAGCTCTCACAGTTCTGGAGGTATTAAGCGGTTTACTGCTGCAAATTTGGTGATGCGGTGAATTTTCAGTAGTAGTACATAGGGACGGGAAAAAATTTTATGGTGCAGTGGAGATCCATAGCCATTCGAAACGCTAAAACAGTTCAAGCCTTTTATACTTAGCCTATGACCGTCGGAGTATCCTGCCAAGGCTTTTCACACTCCCGCTTACTTACTGTTTTTTGAGAAATGTGAAGATAAAATAAATCTTTTATTTTATATTCTTGATTTTGTGGTAAGTCTTTCCAAATATGGTCAATATATCATAGCTTAAATTTGGTTTAGTTTTATATATCTTTTTGTCTTGAAAATCTCTGTTACTGAATAATCTTCTCTTCAATTTTCGGTCACGGAAAGACAATAAATATAGATAGAAATTCAATTTTGAGAGAAGGGGGAATAATAGTTGATAAAATACACGAAAAATAAGAAAATTTTGCAAAAAGGGTTCTAAAATGTGAAAACAAATGCATAAGCTTGGACGAATCGGCCGCCCTGGCCGATTCTGCATAAGATTCACCCCCTTTCTGCGTACGTGCATGGAAGAGGTAGCTTGGAAGAGGTACGTGCATGGAAGAGGTTTTGGTCAATATATACGCTCAAGATAGACTCAGTATATATAGTTTATGTATAGTGTATATACTGAGCGTATATAGTTAGGTATGTGAGTAATTGTGTACAACCATATTGCATAAATTGTATACAAATCTGCATACAAACTATAACTAATTTACTAGTAATAAGACACGTAATTGCATATTTTGTATTTTTCTTTTTTTCTCATATCTAGGAGGATAGTATGAAGATTCTTGGAAAGGAAACTAATGATTTGGTCAAATAAAATCAAGTTCCAAGTTTACAACTTCTAACAAT
This sequence comes from Artemia sp. Qi Xiang Cuo, assembly GCF_049724085.1. Taxonomy (NCBI): domain Eukaryota; kingdom Metazoa; phylum Arthropoda; class Branchiopoda; order Anostraca; family Artemiidae; genus Artemia; species Artemia sp. Qi Xiang Cuo. The sequence continues at coordinate 74,753,891 of NC_142801.1, read as the reverse complement.
ATTTTTCTCCTGAAACTGACTTATATCTTTAACTTTTAGTGAACCTCTAGGCAGAGAGACGAACTACGAATAAATACGTATTTATTCACAGGAGCTGCTACCGTATTCCTCTACCACTGAAATGTTATATTGCAAAACTTTTCCAGTTTCCCTATGTTCAAGAAATCTTTATAATTAGCTCCTCTTCAGATATTAACGTAAACTTTAGCTTTCCTCAATATTGAATATTTTAGAACAAAGGAATTGAAAGTGTGGAGATAGGAAGTAGTGATTGAAAAATTAATGTTAATTCCTTAAAAGAAAATGGGTTGTTTTTCCGAAACTTAAAAGTTAGTCAGTAAGACAATGAAAACAATGCACCATTTCCTTCTTGAGATATAGCATTAGTCCTGTATCTTTTTAATTGTTTTTAGTAGAAAAGTAGAAAAGTTTTGAGACATAACAATAAAAAAATTTTTATTTATATTTTCTTTAATCAGAGAAAAATATCTAATTTTTCCATCGAATATACAGCTTTTATTGATTTCGGATTGATTCTGTTTTATTGATTGATTCTATTCTATTGATTCATTGATTGATTCTATCGATCGATTGATTGATTCTATTGATTAATATCAATTAGAAACAACCTACACATTTTCGTTTCTCTATTTTTTAATGATGTCTTAATACCTAGGCTTTGATCCTTTGTTGTCAATTACTAGTACCTTTGTACCGGCTTTTTTTTATTTGCAATGAAAAAATTATGTGAATATTGCTAACAGATATTCATTAGATGGTCTTAGCATAAAATAATAGAAAATTAAGTAGTTTTGGAAAATGTGTCTCTAATTTTGGGTCAAAATGCTTCTGAATATTTCTCCAAGAATATGGAGCCACAAAAGTGTTGTCTGGTCTGATGACATATAAATTGTCCATTTTTCTAGGCATCGAATAAGGGAAACATGCTGAATGCGTAAGCAGTTGATACCATTCTTGTAAGTGAAAGATTAAAAGGAAACAGAGCCGAAAAAAGGGTCTATCAACCGTCAGAGTACCATATTGTTTTTCAAAGTTTAATGAGAATCTATCAGGATCCCCTGGAAGTTTTCACTAAACTTTTGAATCGAACAAAAGTTTCGAAATAAACAATAAAAAGTTTTTTATTAATTTCAGGGCCTCCTAACTTCCCCCACCCTCCACTTTTAACAACATGCATGATCTCTTAGGCCTAATGAATAACCTCCAAAAGTTTCGATCTATTGTGAGTAAATAAATGTAAGATTTACAGCCCTTGGCCCAGAGGCTGTGGGGGTCATATCATTCTTGGATGAATTTTTTTTAACCTTTCAACTGTTTTCAGCATATTTGCTATGTCAAAATCTTGATCAGACGTCTTTGGAGGAGGAGGATAACATAAACGAGTGTGGGAGGGGGACTGGTTGGGCTCAAATTACTTTTAACTCTCAAAAAGGGTACTAGAACTTTTTATTTCTGATTAAATAAGCCCCTTCGAATATTTTTACAACCAAAATTTCCTTACAAAGTGACCTGGAGAAAAAACATACATTGAAGCCACTTCGCCCTTTTCTTAGGCAGCGTTACTCTGTTACAAATGGCTGCCATGTTTCTGGGCTACCAATTAGCAAGCTAATGCTGTACCAATTAGCAACCTGCTGTCCCAAATTAAAATCCACAGAGGCTTGACCTGGGTACCAAAGAACAAACTTAAGTTCAAGTGTTGTGTATACACTTACAGCTTGAACCATACATCTAAGTCACTTGAATCTACAGCGTGCACTGGACTTCTTGGGGATGCTACAAGCAAGATGACTTAAATCAAGTAGTTCTGTTTATAAGTGAGGACCACCACCATTCTTTTTAAGTTTCCACCCAGCATTGATGGCAGAGGGAAGCTTAATTTTTCTATGCCACCTTGCAACTGGTTTGGTCTGTTTCCTAAACTATAAATACTATAACGTTTCTTTTTATTTTTTTTGTTTTTGTTTTTTTGTAGTTAAAGGAGTTATTCTCCCAACTTCTGCCTGATTATGTCTTTAATTTTTTATCTAATTGTTTATAATTGATCTTTTAGGCTATTGGATTTTCGGTTCTCAGTTTTGTGATACATGGATAGCGTTTGATGTAATGGGATGTACAGCCTCAATATTAAATTTATGCGCCATCTCACTAGACAGGTAGGGTTTTGCACTGGTTCATCAGTTTGCTCTTTGTTTTCACAGTTTTCTCTCTTGCTAAGATATTCACACTCCAATTTTCAACTTACCATCCAACCCCAAATTAAAACAGTTGCTTACGGATGTGCTTGGTATAGCTTGTCATGTACTCAAAGCATCCCACACAATAAAATAGCCTCGAAGATATTCTGTTTTTTCTTATAAAAGATTTGAAGTAAATCTAAGCCTGTTGATAATTTATCTTGGTCTAATATCGCAAAATAAAAGTTAGAAAAAAACTTGTAAAGTAGTTATTTTATAAATGAAGTTGTATATTCACAAAAAACTAGGATTTAACGGTTTATATTCACAAAAATTAGCATTTAATGGCTTATAAATATTTTGATGATGCATTTGAGGGCTATATTTGAGGGCAGTGCAAGTCCAAAACACTACAAGTTTAAATTTCCATAAAAATCACCTTGATCTTCCCTTATTAAGGGAAGATCGATCAATTAATTTAATATCAATTATTAACAAAACTTAACACTACCACATCCAATCCAAATGCCACGGCATGATACGAAGGAGGAATAACCAAACCAATTGGGCTAAATAATAAAATAGAACTAAATTTATATTAACCTAAGAATAGGGGCAAAAAAACAAGAAACAAAGCATAATTACAGCATCATGTACCCTGCTATGATTAGCTTAACACTCAACACCTTCCTTAAAACGCATCAATAAAAAAAAATCCAAATAATAATACTAATATTCATGGTTTAAAACCATTTTAATTAATGGAATATATATCCTATCAATGTGATCATTAAAATCATATTTTTCAACATATTTTTCAACAAAAAAATATTTTTCATATCATTCCATTTTTCAACTTCCTTATAAATTCACTTACATCACAACTACTTTTAATGTCCCAATTTAGCAAATTTTATAACTTAGCCCATCTAAAAGCAAAAAAAACCTTGATCTAAAAATTACCACAATTATCAACATAAATTTGGTTCATCTCACTTGTGCCAAATTTTCGCAGACCCAATTTTCACTCTTAGATTAACAATTGACGAGTGCCTGAGTCATCAAACCCCTTTAGTCCTCAGTTTTAAGGATTATGAGCAAGCGTTTGATTCAGTTGATAGAAGACCTTTAGTTTAGCGAAGGTCCTATCCTTGTATGGTAAACCAGATAAACAATGAAAGTGATTAGTGCTATGTACAAGAATAACACTGCTGGGGTTAAGGTAGGAGATGAGGTCAGTAGTTGCTTTCCTATTAAATCAGAAGTTATGCAGGATTGTATCACATCAAAATATACATGATCATTTTGATGGACTTTGTCCTAAGGAGCACAACAAAGGCATTCAGAGAACACGGAAACAACTGGGAAAGTAAACAAAATTCCTAGATTTTGATTATGCTGATGATTTAAGGATCCAAGATGAAAATGTTAGCTAGATTAATGAATTTTCAGAAGTTTTGTGAGTTGAGGGTGCAAGAATAGGTATAGAAGTTTATGTTAAGAGGACTAAGTCGCTGAGACTAGGAATACGTAGAGGAGAAGAGGTGATGTTGGGTAATGAGAAGATTGAGGAAGTGGACAGCTTTACTTAAGCGGGCAGTATTATTAGTAAAGACAGTGGGTGCGGTGAAGATGTTAAAAATAGAATAGCCAAGCCCAGGGAGCTATTTCAAAATTGAAAAAGTTTGGAAGAATAAAAAGATTAGTCTGCGAACCACGATTAAAAAATTGGAAGCTACAGTGATGACAGTGATTAAGTATGGTTCTGAAGCATGGGTGCTCCGAAAAACAGAGGAAAAATTGCTAGATGATTTCCAGAGAAATTGCCCACGGATTGTTTTGGGTACCCGACTGACTGACCGTATGTCAAACAGTACGCTGTACGAAAAATCTGGTTTTACCCCTTTTTCTAGTGCTATAATGAGGGAAAAGTTGAAATGACTAGAGCACGGTCTGCAGATGAAGGATGACTGATTTCCAAAGATCGTCCTTGTCGGCCAATCTTCTAGGGCCAAAAGAAAAACAGGCTCGAGGATGCCAAAAGGAAAGATTTAAGGGAAATCGGAACTTCTTGGGAGGGTGTAAAGAGGGAGGCTTCGAATGGATTCAAATAGAGGAGTGTGCATATCTGTATTGGCCTCGGATGGCTTTGCGCTGCAGTGATTTTTCAGTAGTAGTAGTAGTAATAATATTTTGTGCCATGAGAATGAATTTAAAAGGTAATTTTTTTTTCACATATGAATCGAGGCCTGGCTGTGTGAGCCATTTATAATAAGGGGCTGCGTCTATTAATTTTTTTCCGCTACTCTGTCATTGAGAAAACGGGTGTTTATTTAGGTTTATTTGAATTAAGGTTAATTTAAATTATACACCTTATAAAATTTATATTGCGAAATTACACTCTAGCAAAGTTTGTAACCAACAAGAAGCTACGTATAACAGCATTTATTAGCATTTTATATCAGTTTTTCCTTCGCAATTGCCAAAAATTAATCATCTATAAGTTTACATTAAATTTTTTTAATAGAGGATTATAAACAAACAAAACCCCATATTATAGCTTAGTAAGTGAAATACAAAATGCGAGAAATTAACAATCAAAAATAGAATAACTTAAAATCAAGAAAAGTAAAGAGTATGAACAGTCAAGAAAATATACAGTTATAATGTGAGGCTCCAACAGGATTAATTGCTTTGAAAAAATCAAATAAGTATGGGGGAATCCGAAAGGTGACAAGTCTGATAGCATTGTTGAATATTGCAGGACTTACAATAGGATCTTGCTCCACATCTCAGCACACACGAATACAACTACTAACACAACCTTACAAACATGTTCGGCTTTTTGATACCACTTACATAGGAAGGTGCATACTGATGGATTAACTACACTTCTAAAGAGAGAAAGAATTGCTTGGCAATTCTGTCAGAAATGAGGGGGGTCAATAGCCTTTGAAATGTCAATGGCACAAGCGTAGAGTTTACTTTTTGACTTTCAATGAATCGCTAGAAAAATTACGCGGGCATTTTGTATATGTTGCAAGTCCTTCTCAAAAACCAAATTGGTTAACGCCGTAATCTCACTTTGTACTAATTTTATTGTAGGTAAATTTCTCAAAAAGCTTTCCAATCGCCGAACATAATGCTTATCGGTATACATGAGTTGCTTGAATTCAGATCTTTTATTTTTCTTAGGAATGCACGTCACTAGACCTTCACATAGCTCATCAGATATATGCTGATGACCTATATAGGTCAGGAATAAGATGACTTGATGAGATGCTCTGTTGTAGGCCATCAGAATATAATTCTTTGCCTGGTTTTATACGACCAAAATGCACCTGAATAGATGCTGGTGTAATAGTGATAAAGTTTCTAGCATGATCTAACTCTGCAAAATGGCCCAAAAGTATATTCCAAAATGTTGCATCAAAAAGAGATGGATCATAAGAAAAAAAAGAGGAGAAACGACTTCCCCAAGACCCCACTTCAATAGGGTTGTCCTCAGATGAAGAAGACAAGGTAAATGTTGATACATGACGCGAAGACATCTGGGGGTTATTTTTTGTTTCTCACGAAAGATTGCCAATTTGACGCCGTTTCTGTTACTAGACAGATTTTGTGTACACTTTCTTTGTATACTTGACCATCTGAAATAAACTTCCTGACCATGGATAGCCGTCATGGGACCAAAAACGAGACCAGAATTTAAAATTATTCACAGTAAAAATCCAAATTAAGAATGTTCCAGTTGAAGGAGGCAAATAAAAGATCAAACGATATTCGAGTTTTTGACAACTTAGAATCCAAAATATATTGATATAGAAAGAGATCGAGGCGATCCCAGCAAGGCTTCAAAAATCACTTCAACTTTTGTAAATGAAGAGGCTGAGAATAAGTAAGTCTTAAATGCAAACTTAAATGATCACTGATTAGGGTTTAACTTGAAACATTAACAATTGTAACCCCTGTCCGTGGAGCGTCCGTTAGTATATCTAAATACGATATCTAAATACGATATCTAAATACATTATCTAAATTCGAAGTGGAAACCAAATTCTGCACATTGGGAAACGGCCTCGATTTCGATAGTAGAAAACCGCCACAAGGGAGAGATGAAAGTGAAATTTGAGTAAGTGGTCAGAAAAAAAAACTTAAAAGAAAGACTTTCTTCTTCTTCTTCTTAAGGTCGGTGTTTTTCTCCTTCTTAAGATCTGTGTTAAAATCACTGCAGGTAAATATTGACTTATTTGCAGACCGAACTTTATGAATGTATTTAGAAAGCGAAGCACAAGCTGCGGTATAATCACGATCAGAGATCTCATTTCTATAGGTTGTCGATATATACTTGAACATCAAGACAAAAGAACCAAAATCAACTAAATATATACATCAGAAGCTTCAAGAAAGACACAGGAAAACTTTTTATTTACTGCAATCGCTAGGCAACGGGGAGGACGACCAGATGTCGGTTTGGTGGGATGAAGAAATAACACATGATCAAGCGAAAGCTCTAACTGTGAAACATTATTAGCTCTCAGAAGGTGTCAAGTGATGCACGCAATCTTGTAACTACTAAAAAGACCTTTAAATTTATCAATTTTGTCACGAGTACCGTTAATATTTTGATAAAATAATGATACAAATAATTTAAATAATACTATCACCTAAAAATTACACAAGGGAAGACGAATTGAATCTTCCAGAGGTCCCTTCTGGAGCGGGAGGTGCTTTTTAATCTCTCAACACACCAAGCTATTTCTATGATGATTCCCTCCGCAATTAAGGCACTTAACAATCTGAGCTGAACATGATTGGCCCTTGTTAGTATGATCACCTACACATTTATTAAATTTAACAGGGTTTTACAGTCTCCTACAAAATACCCGAAGCCTTAGCAATTAAGGCTTTGTTTAGGCTTTTCAATTGGAAAGTCACTTGGAATAGGCAATATTCGATCTTGACACCAAACTAGATTATGAGTCCAAGTTCTTCTTTAGTTTTGAAGTTCAGTTATACAAGCTAAACTTCAGTTTGTGCAACTACTGAGGACACTATTGGGGTGCGAATGGTCGAAGGCTGCTTTTCCCATGGCGTTCGGTGTTTGTTCCTATCCGGAACTAGAAGGCGTAGACGACAGAGAGGGATGCTTGGCCTTTATCTCGAGATGGATATTGCGCTTTCATGGTCATCTCTTTATGATCTTTGGTCATAAATGCTGAAGATTCTGTCACGGAGAGGCACTGTTGTCACCTTAAGCACCAACGGTCTTGGGCAGACCTAAGTCTAATTAAGCAATCTGTAAAACCATGGGAACTGCTTGGGGGATGAAATTAAAACTTTCATAAGTTCTAGGGAGAGACATTAATTGGGCCTTGAATTTTGGCTTGAGAGAGAAGTTAGGAGTGTGGTGGGGAATTTGCTAAGAAATGAAAATCTGGAAATTATGCTCTGGAGTTCTGAGAAACATTGAGTTTGATGCTGTAAAATTCATCTAAATTGGATGCATTTTTTGGAAATTTTGGAGGATATTAATAATCAAAAGGGAAAAATCGATTTAAAATAAAAAATTAATAGAATACAATTGAACGGAAAACAGTAGAGATCTTGCAGGGACATTCAATTTTATTTATATTTAGGGAGTAAAAGAACGAAACTAAAGTTTGCCTCCAGAGGCTGGAGTGAAGACGTGTCTTTTTAGACACAAATTTCCCTTTGCATTTTTCCTTTCGTTTGATTTTCTTTTTTTAACGTTAAAAGGAGATATTTACCTTTCACAATAGGGTCTGAGCAGACCAGCCGCAAATTTCTGCAGCCCAGGGGGGAGGCGAGGGGGCAAAGTGTTGAAAAATTTGTTAGGGAATTGCAGTATGTCTTCTTAACCTTATAAATTAGTTTTTGATCCTGAGATTTCAGTACTGACCTTGAGATTTCGGGAAAAGCTATATTTCAAAGTTACATATTAAATGCAGATTTAATAAAAGATACATTTTATAAACATACACAAGAACATCAAAAATTTTCCACAATATGAATATACTTATTATTATTATATATAATATATATATATTTATTATTATTATTTAATGTCTTATTTTTTATATATTTTAGATTTTAAGTGAGTTTGTGGGTATTTCTAAATTGTTTATTGCAGCCTTGCTATAGTTGTAACTTATGTCAATAATGGTGCTTTTAATGACACGCGAAGTCAAACTTTATAGTTTGTCATTATTTCACCACCTTTTCTTCCCTGAACACTTCCCTGAAAGGTTCTTCCCTGAACCTTTTTTTCTAGACAATAAAATGTGTTAGGGATATAAATTGTATGCTTCAAAATGAAAACTATTCAATGATAAATGTCCACGGGACACTCCCTAGGATGCTCATGATTCTTAAACAAATCGGAATCATCAAAAAACGATTCTAAAGGCATCAAACTATACCGGGAGAATATTAAGGATCCTGCTCTCATTCAGAATCCCCAGGGTGCCCCAAGAATAGGCTTGAGCATTTGAGATGCTATTCTAAGGAAGCAATCTATTAGTCATATGAGTAAACATAAGTTTTTCTCTTTAATGCGTGGGGAAAATTATTGTAAAAGCGTTATGTCCCTAGCATCAGCGTTAATTATTGGCGATCAGAAGGATCAATCTCCATATTGACGATGTTATATATTATGTGTTTTAACTTGATCCTCTATTCTTCTCCATCTTTCACTTTCATTCCCTCTTCACCCTTTACATCCCTCTTTTCCCGTCTCTCTCTCTTGCTTTTATTTTTCTTAGCTTCTTTCTTTCTCCTCTCTCTCTGTCTCACTTACTCTCTCTCTCTCTCTCTCTCTCTCTCTGTCTCTCTCTCTCTCTCTCTCTCTCTCTCTCTCTCTCTCTCTCTCTCTCTTTCTCTCTCCCGTTCCGTATCAGTTTCAAATGAAAACTTAATCATAACTGTAAATCGAACAAAAATCCTGCAAAAGCCGAAATGTTTTCTTTCTGGGAAAATGTTTAGCTGGGAAAGTGTAAACAAAGCTAAGTCTTCATCCAAGTCCTTATCTCTAAAAGCCACTGTTCACAAAATAATAGAGAGATTTTGAGAATAGGATTCCTTCGAAAATAAATTGTTTTACCCTGCCGCTTGAGAACCTATAAAAAGATACTCTTCAAAAAGAACTTCTGTTTACTCGGAGCAAAACTATTTTTTCTGTGTCAGCCTAACCTAAATATCAAATCATTCCTCTTTTTTCGTGATAGATGGCTCAAGACCTCCATCTGTGCTTTTAGACCATTCAAAATTAACTTCCGTAGTTTAAACTTATTTCAAATCTATTTTTAAATTTTTGCTGTTTTTTTCAAGTCAATATATCACGCTAGTTTTTTTTTTTTTTAATACTTTAAATTATATATTCCTAAGTAAGCTTAGGTTTTTATTTATATTTACGTCTATTATATCATAGATATAAACTATTTTCAAAGCCAGAACGTTAATTAAAAGTTAACCAAATTCGTAACGTTAAATTGCAAGTTAATCGAGTCTAAAAAGTAGTGACAATGAATTAACGGGAAAGTTCCCATTTCATTATCAGCGAACGATTTAGGTGCAAAGATGGAACTCACTTTGGCATTCATGTTATGCTGTAGATCTTGATCTACAGCATAGCTGTAGATCAGCTGTAGATCAGCTGTAGATAGCTGTAGATCAGCATAGCATGATTTCAGAGCCTTTTTAAAGATGAGGGGCCTGAACCTCCCATTAAGGGTTTTAGACCATTTCAAACTATTGGTTATCTTATAATCCGTTTCCTTTGCCATTTTGTCACTTTTGGGCAAAAAATTTATGTTTTGTGGCACAAAATGGCAGAAAACGCCACTTTAATGAGGCATGATCTCTCTTCTTACTTAAAAAAGGATCTAAATATTGTAATTTATATTTAGCCCTTTAATGCTATTGCATTTTTTTGAATAATTTACATTTTACCTGATTTCATCCCGGCAAGTACACTTCAAAGAACATCAGACTCTTTGAGGACAACTTTACAGAGCCTCAGAAACTATTTTTTGGTGTATGCGAACCTTCGACAACTATTCTCTTATGTTACGACATGTTTGATTATTTGTCTGTATCTATCTTTGACTTTTTTTCTCACTTATAAATAGCCTCTTTTTTCCCCAAAAACTGTTCTTCTATAGCATAGTAGATTTTGTTAGATATATGTCCGCACAACATATAAGATATAATTGTCCTGTCTATGGTACATAAAGCGCAGATATATTCTTCTAAAGCAAACATAAAGGCTGTCTCGTTATTTCGAGTAGGGCCTACAATAATTTATAACCGCTCTATTTGAAACTAGCCTATTTGACAAAGATTCAGATTGCATTTATAGAGCTGTTTCGCCAAAAACTCTATCCTTTACATTTAGATTAGCCCCAATCTCTAAAATGGTGGCCGACGTTTACCCCCTCTCCCGGTGATTGCCCCCCGGAAAATACACTCCGGAAAATCTCCCACGCGGAAAATACTCTATCCTTTACATTTAGATTAGCCCCAATCTCTAAAAGGGTGGCTAGCCCCCCCCCCCCGCGAAAAAATACCCCCCGGAAAATACCCTCCCACGGAAAATACCCCCCTCCATGTGGAAAATACCCACCCTGGAAAATACCCCTTGGAATACCCCCCCCCCCCGGAAAATAACCCCCGCGGAAAATACCCACCCGGTAAATACCCCCCCCCCGTGGAAAATAAGGCTTTCCAAGTTTGGGAGTTTTATTTGAGTTTTATTTTTTTAATTTCCCTAGGGGGAAGGAATTTTGACACTTGTGTATTATGCGCCACTCACTCAAGTTTACGCTGTGTGAAATTCTAGAACACACCGGTTTCTTCGTTAGTTTCTTCGTTACTTTAGAAGTAAAGTTGGCTTTAAAATACACTTATTTATCTATCTATCTAATATGCAGAATAATTGTACCAAACAGCTTTTGTATGCAGACCCGCTATACTTTACCCCCCCCCCCTAATGTTCAAATCTATAGCCCAAATTTATTGCTAAAGAAACGAAGAAACTAACAAAAAAACGGTGTGTTCAAGAATTTTACACAGCGTAAACTTGAGTGAGTGTCGCATAATACACAAGTTAAATAAAAAAAATAAACAATAAATAAAATTCTCAAATTTGGAAAGCCTTATTTTACACGCTGGGGTATTTTCCGGGAGGGGGTTATTTATCGGGGGGAACGGTAGGAGGGGTATCTTCCGGGGGGTATTTTCCGTGGGGGTTATTTTCCGCGGGGGGGGGGGTATTTTCTGGGGTGGGTATTTCCGCGTGGAGGGGGGTATTTTCCGTGGGAGGGTATTTTACGGGGGGTATTTTCCGCGGGGGGGGAGGTATTTTCCAGGAGGATATTTTCCGTGGGGGGTAATTTCCGTGGGGGGAGGGGGTATTTTCCGCGGGGGCATTTTTCGTGGGATGTATTTTCCGAGGGGATGTATTTTGCGGGGGGGGGGTATTTTCCTGGGGGGTACTCTCAGGGGGATTATTCGCCGCGGGGGGGGGGAGGTAACGCCTAAAACCCTCTAAAAGATACCCAGTCATAGCTATTTTATTTCCAGATACGTTTCTTCTGATTTATTCAGGTACGTGTATTGTTACCAAGTTTACTCCCGGGAAAATCTGGGAATCTTGGTCTAGCGAATGACGCGTGATACCTTGGTATCACGGGATTTTTATTTATCCCTTTAATGCTATCAATTAAAAAAAAACTTTTCCACTAAATAAGTTTTTCAAAAAAAACTAAAGAACTCCATTAAACCAAAAATGAACAAAAATAGAATCAAATAATCTACAAAGCATCAAGCTACCACAAATCAATATCAATAAATAAATGAAACCCAAAACACACAGAAATTAAAACAAATAACAGAGTCAAACTCAAAACAAGCAGAAATTAATATGAGTAGGGCTCTAAACCCCTGTGCTTTCTAAAAGCCCAAATATAATTTTTACTTTACTGAGAGAAACTCTTTCAAATGTTTTCATTTTTATAACTTTAAGAAATCAAGAATAATTAAGATTTTGAGGTATAAATATCAACATATGTATATTAAACTGATAATGTACATTTTTTTTAGTAAATTCGTTTCATTTTTTTTCGGTAAAATTTTCATTTTTATAACTTTAAGAAATCAAAAATTAATTAAGATTTTAAGAAATAAATATCAGCATATGTATATTAAACTGACAATGCACATTTTTTCAGTAAATTCATTTGAATTTTTCAGTAAAGTAAAAATTATATTCTAGCTTTTAGAAAGCAGAGGGGGTTTAGAACCGTACTCATATTATTTTCTGCTCGTTTTGAGTTTGACTCTTTTATTTATTTTAATTTTTGTTTGTTTGGGTTTCATTTATTTATTGATACTAATTTCTGGTAGTTGTATGCTTGGTAGATTATTTGATTCTATTTTTGTTCATTTTCGGTTTAATGGAATTCATTACTTTAAAAAAAAACTTATTTTGTGGAAAAAGTTTTCTTAATTCATTTCTCTTCGTTTTATATCGACATAGTCTTTTTCGGGGAAAAAGACTGAGCCGCTTCTAAAGTTCTAAAGCCGCCGCTAAAAGCCACAAAAAACTTAAATACCCCCTGGGCATGTCCTCCTTTCACTTTTGACTTTAAGAAAGGGCACTAGATCTTCCAACTTCGAAGCAAATGAGCCCCATCCGATTCGAAGTTTATACAACCATTCGTTCCATAAGAACCTTATGTGCCCGTGGCATAACTTACACCCCTTGCATCTGGGGTCTGGAGGGTTGAATCCACCTTGAAGCCATTGTTATATGCTTTTTGGACTGTTGGGAACAAAGTGGCTGACTCACAATTCTGATTGGATGTTTTTGGGGAAAACGGGTTCTGATTCTGATTGGATGCGTTTGGAGAAAGGGCGCTAGCCCTTTCAATTTCCAATTGAATTAACCCTTTTTAAAGTTTCTACGACAGCGCTTTCTATAAAAACCTTATATGCCCCAAGGGTAAAACTTACAACCCTTGCCCTATGCGGTGTGGGGGGGTTATCATCCTCAAAGACAAAATTTCCGAAACTTTCAACTGCGTTGAACTAAATGGATATCGCGAAATTTTGATTGTATGTGTTTTGGGAAATGGTGGGCGTGAGAGGGGGGTTAGTTGCCCTCCAATCAGTTTCGACTGTTAGAAAAGGCACTAGCCCTTTCAATTTCCAAATGAATGAACCCTTTTTGAAGTTTCTACGACAGCGCTTTCTATAAAAACCTTTCTTCAACGCTTTATATATTTCCTGAAACACATCAAATCCAAATTTTGAGATTTATGTTTAGAAAATATGTTTTTGAGGAGGACACTCCCCCACAGCATCAGGGGAAGGGTTTTAAGTTTTGCCCCGGGGGCATATAAGGTTTTTATAGAAAGCGTTGTTGTAGAAACTTAAAAAAAAAGGCTCATTCGATTGGAAATTGAAAGGGCTAGTGCCCTTTTTAATAGTCGAAAGTGATTGGAGGGCAACTAACCCCCCTCTCACGGAAAACCTTTTCTCCAAACACATCCAATCAAAATTTTAAGATAGCCATTTTGTTCAACGTAGTTGGAATTTCTGGAAATTAGGTCTTTGAGGATGACAACCCCGTAACAACCCTCAGGGCAAATGTTGTAAGTTATGCCCTGGGGGCATATAAGGTTTTTATTGAACGCGTTGTCGTAGAAACTTCAAAAAGGGCTCACGCGATTGGAAATTGAAATGGCTAGTGCCCTTTTTGATAGTCTAAAGTGATTGGAAGACAGCTAACACCCCTTCCACTCCCACCACTTCCCCAAACACACCCAATCAAAATTTTGAGATAGCCATTTGTTCTACACAGTTTAAAGTTCAGGAAATTATACCTTTGAGCAGGACACACCCCCGAAGTCTTCAGGGCAAGGGTTCTAAGTTTTGACCTGGGGGCATACAAGTTTTTATTGAAATATTTGTCGTAGAAACTTGAAAAAGGGCTCATTCGATTGGAAATTCAAAGGGCTAGTGTCCTTTTTAATAGACGAAAGTGATTTGAGGGCAACTAATCCCCCTCTCATGCTCACCTTTTCCCAAAACACATCCAATCAAAATTTTTAGATAGCCTTTTTGTTCAGCGTAGTTGATTTCCATAGGGAAATTATGTTTTTGAGGAGGACACTCCCCTACAGCCCTCAAGGCATGGGCTGTAAGTTATGCCCTGGGGGCATATAAGGTTCTTATAGAAAGCTCTGTCGTAGAAACTTCAAAAAAGGCTCATTCGATTTTAAATTCAAAGGGCTAGTGCCCTTTTTAATAGTCGAAAGTGATGAGAGGGCAACAAACCCCCCTCTAACGCCCACCTTTACCCAAAACACATCACAATCAAAATTTTGAGATAGCCATTTCGTTCAACGTAGTTGAAAGTTCTGGAAATTAGATCTTTTAGGGTGACAACCCCCCCCCCCCCCCCCCATAGCCATTAAGGCAAGGGTTGTAAGTTATGCCCTGGAGTTTTTAGAGAACGTGTTGTCGTAAAAACTTCAAAAAGGGTTCATTGGATTGGTAATTGATAGGGCTAGTGCCCTTTTTAATAGTCGAAAGTGATTGGAGGTTAACTAACCACCCTCTCACGCCCACCATTCCTAGCCATTTTGTTTCATGCAGTTTAAAGTTCAGGAAATTATACCTCTGTGCAGGACACTCCCCCCCCCATTCTTGAGGGCAAGGGTTATAAGTTATGCCCTGGGGGCATATAATTTTTTATTGAAATCTTTGTCGTAGAAAATTGAAAAAGAGCTCTTTCCATTGGAAATTCAAAGGGATAGTGCGCTTTATAATAGTCGAAAGGTATTTGAGGGCAACTGAACCCCCTCTTGCGCACACCTTTTCACCTAACACATCCAATCAAAATTTATAGATAGCCATTTTCTTCAACGTAGTGGAAAGTTATAGAAATTAGGTCTTTAAGGATGACAACCCCTCCCCCCACATCCCTTAGGGCAAGGGTTGTAAGTTATGCTCTGCGGGCATGTAAGGTTTTTATAGAAAACGATGTTGTAGAAACTTCAAAAAGGGCTCATTCAACTGGAAATTGAAAGGGATGGTGCCCTTCTAATAGTCGAAAGTGATTGAAGGACAACTAACCCCCCTCTCACGCCCACCATTTCCCCAAACACATACAATCAAAGTTTTGTGATATCTATTTTGTTCAACGCAGTCGAAAGTTTAGGAAATTAGGTCTTTTAGGATGATAACCACCTCAGAGCCCTCTGTGCAAGGGTTGTAAGTTATGACCTGGGGGCATATATTTGTTTATATAGAAAGTTGTTATAGAAATTTCAAAAAGAGCTCATTTCATTGGAAATTGAAATTGCCCTTTTTAATAGCCATTTTGTTCAACTTAGTTGAAAGTTCTGGAAATTATATATTTAAGGATGACAAACCTCCCAGAGCCCCCAGGGTAAAGGTTGTAAGTTATGCCCCGGGGGCATATAAGTTTTTTATAGATAGAGCTGTCGTAAAAACTTCAAAAGAGGCTCATTCAATTGGATATTGAGAGGGCTAGTGCCCTTTTTAATAGTCGAAAGTGACTGGAGGGTAACTAACCAGCCACTCACGTCCATCATTCCCCCAAACACATCCAATACAAATTTTGAGATAGCCATTTTGTTCAACGTAGTAGAAAGTTCTGGAAAATTAGGTCTGTAAGGATGACAACCCCTCCCAGCCCTCAGGGCAAGGGCTGTAAGCTATGCCCTGGGGGCATATAAGGTTTTTATTGGAAATTTTGTCGTAGAAACTTCAAAATGGCTCATTTGATTGGAAATTGAAAGGGCTGGTGCCTTTTTTAATAGTTGAAAGTGATTGGAGAGCGACTAACGCCCCTCTCACATCCACCATTTTCCCAAACACATCCAATCAAAATTTTGAGATAGCCATATTGTTTAACGTAGTTGAAAGTTCGTGAAATTATGTCTTAGAGGATGACAACACCCTCACAGCCCTTAAGATAAGGGTGATAATTTATGCCCTCGAGACATATAAGGTGTTTATTGAAAGTGTTGTCGTAAAAACTCAAAAAGGGCTCATTCGTTTGGAAATCAAAAGGCCTATTGCCCTTTTTAATAGTCGAAAGTGATTGGAAGGCTGGAAATTCTTATAGTAAAGATCGATGTTGGTATAATGTATGATTTTTTGTTGTTGTTGATGTTGTTTAGACCAGGGCACTTTGTATCGAAGGAGTTGTCGTAGGAACTTCGAAAAGGGCTCATTCGACTGAAAATAGAAAGGGGAGATGCCCTTTTTAATAGTCGAAAGTGATTGGAGGGCAATTAATCCTCCTCCCACCCTAACCCTCCCATTTGCCTTTATGTTTAAAGACTAAATGTTGCCTTAAGATTAAACAAAAATGCACTGTGTTAAGGCTAATTCCCAATAAGGCATCTCAGCAGTATCCCAAGAACGACGACTGAGGGTATTATGTTCATACTTTCTGGACTACTTCTTCTCTTAAAATTTAACCAAGTCAAAATAGCGTAAGTGTATCCAAGCTATCAAAGAAAGTAAGCAGATTTTTTTTTTTTTTTTTTTTTTTTTTTTTTTTTTTTTTTTTTTTTAATGGGAGAAAAATGAAGATGAAGGGTAAAATGGAAAAAGGGAAAAAAGGAAAAAAGGAAAGGGAAAAAATTGAAAATATAGGATAAAATTACAGAAAATGATAATTATGGCTAATAACACTTATTAAAAATTTTGATCATGTTAAATATTTATAGTAACAGATTTTGTTTTCATCAATATTGTTTGGATACCCGATTTAAAAAATAAATGACGTTTTTAAATTAATGTAGGTGACATTAAAGTTTTGAAATTATGTGAAAAAGATTATTATGTCACCGAGAGTTGAGGAGGTGGGACTTAAAAAAAAAGAAAAAAAAAAGAAAAAAAAAGATTTTCTTGCGAATGGTATCAAGTTTTCCATTTCAGGTCAACTAGAGGAGGTATGAAACAAAATTAAACACTACTATTTGTGTCCAGATTTTTAAAAGGGTGTATGTTGTTAAAAATTGCTGAAAATTTTTCTCCAGCATACAAATAGCAGGCCAACCTATAAAGTCTTTAAAAAACGAAAAGATTTATAGCATTATTTTCGTTTTCCCTGAAAAGACTATGTCAATATAAAACGAATTGAAATTAATTTTAAAAAAAATTCCATAAAATAAGTTTTTCAAAGAAAAGTAAAGAACTTCATTAACCAAAAAATGAGCAAAAATAAAATCTAATAATCTACCAAGCGTGAAACTACCACAAATCAGAATCGATAAATAAATGAAACCCAAAACGAACAGAAATTACAATAAATAACCGAGTCAAACTCAAAAGAGTAGAAATTAACATAAGTTGGGCTCAAAACCCCTATGCCTTCCCAAGGCCAGAACATAATTTGCACTTTACTGAAAAAAGTAAAAATGAATGTGCATTGTCAGTTTAATATACATATACTGATATTTAGTAATCAAAATGTTAATATTATTTGATTTATTAAAGTTATAAAAGTAAAAATTTCTGTTTTTTTAAGTTTGAATCTTGTTCTTTCCTTTCAGTTAAAAAAACTTGTTTTTTAGACGTAATCAACAAGAGTTCCAAATAGGGATAGGTCCTTTTATTAGACAGTGAAACAAAAATATAAACAAAAGCTCTAAATATTTCGATGACACAGTCGGTCATCATCATCAGTAGAGTTATTAACATATCAAAATTAAAACAAACTGTATTTATACTAAAAAAAATAATCACTTCAGGGTCAATGAAAGTTACCGGTCCATTGACTTAAACATTTCACTAACTGTTTTTGAGTTTTGTAATACTGCGGTCTATAAAGGTAGTACAATTTTCTTCAAAATTGTAGTTCAAAGCCTGGTTATCGGTCCATTGACTTAGAAAGTTCACAAACTAATCTTAAATTCTGTAATACTACGTTGAACATTCTTCTAATTAAAAATTAAATAATGCTGAATTTAAAGGTGCTAATTTTATCATTTTATTCTTCTAATAGCAAATGAAATGTTGCTGATTCTAAAGTTGGTCTGTCACACCCATATATACGACTGTCATCCCCTACGCCGTATATATGGGGATGACAGACCAACTTTAGAATCAGCAACATTTCATTTGCTATTAGAAGAATAAAATGATAAAATTAGCGCCTATAACTTCAGCTTTATTTCATTTTTAATTAGAAGAATGTTCAACGCAGTAAAAAAGAATTCAAGAACAGTTAGTGAACAGTCAATGGACCGGTAACCTACTTTGACCTACAATTTGAAGAAAATTATACCACCTTTATTCAACGCAGTATTACAAAACTCAAAAACAGTTAGTGGACTTTTTAAGTCAATGGACCGGTAACTTGCTTTGACCCTGAAGTGATTATTTTTTTATTATAAATACAGTTTGTTTTAATTTTGATATGTTACTAACTCTACTGATGATGATGACCGACTGTGTCATCGATATATTTAGAGCTTTTGTTTATATTTTCTTTCACTGTCTAATAAAAGGACCTATTCCTATTTGGAACCCTTATTGATTTTGTCATAGAATAGGCAGTGTGGTCATAAAAAAATACCAACTTGTTTTTTAGTTTAATTTCTGACCGTTTTTAAAATAACACCAGGAACTCCCCCCTTGAGAAATTCCCCCCCCCCTCACCTATGCAAAAGATGCCCCCCCCCCCCCAAAAAAAAGAAAAGAAAAAAAGTTGTTGTGTATTTTCCAATAGCAAATACTGTATGTGAGCAATCGGCCAGTTCCGTAACTTACACCCCTTTCCCTTGGAACTATGGGGGTCATATCATCCCGAAAGCCGTAGTTTTTGGACCTTTAAAGTACGTTGAATCAACTAGCTATGCCAAAATTCTGATTGGATGTCTTTGAGAGAGAAAGGGCAGAGGAGGGCGGGGGGTCTATTTGCCGTCCAAATTTGTTAGTCACTTATAGAGGGCCCTAGCATTTTTGATTTCCTTTCGAATGAGCCTTCTATCAATTTTCTAGGACTAATGGTTCTATGCAATCACCCTTGAGAAAGAAAACATGCATCGATTATCTTTATTCTGGTAAAAAAAATATAAAGTTATTTATCTTTGTAAATAAGCACTTGAAACCTGTGCAGTAAGGTTCTCTGATATGCTAAATCTGATGGAGTGATTTTAATGAGATCACTTGACTTTGACTTGATCGCTAAGATTGCTTTTGATGGGTAACATTAAGCTTAATGGATTTTATACACTTGGAATCAGCGTAAAAAGCCGATTCCTTTGATGCATCTATTGTTTTCGAAATTTCGTTTTTTGAGTTTCGGCTACTATTGGGCTGAGTCACTCCTTACTAACAGTTCGTTACCATGACTGTTGCAAATGATCACTCGAAATATGACAGATTAAAAACTAAAAACTGTTGGGCCATCCCTACCCCTTCCCTTCTCCCAATCTAAGTAAAGTGTATGATTTGCTTATCTCAGAGAACGATTTAAAAAATTAGAGCTAATCGAATTACCAGGATCAAACTTTTTCCATTTCCAAATATATGTATAAACAATGGGCATTTTGTATGTCAACGGCTCTTGCCCCAAGGGCTTTGAGGGAGTCATGTTATCCCTAGAGGCATATTTATTGACTCGTTGAATATTCTGAAAAAAAATGGATATCTTAAAATTTTTATCAGGTGTTTTAAGGAGGTTATCTAAAAAAAAATATGAAAGGAGAGTTGGCAGCCCTGCAATAACTTTTAACTCTTAAAAAGGCAGCTAAACTTTCACTTTCAGATCAAATTAGCCACCTTCGAAGTTTTCACGACCACTCCTACCGTACGAAGTGGCTGGGTAATACATAGAGTAAACAATACATAGATAGAATCTCGCCAGTGCCACTCTTTACTTGGACTTTGCTACCGCTCTGGCTATGATTTGAAAGCACAACACTTAAAACTGCGAATTTATCTATATTCTCTCTGTCCAATTGGATAAAAAACTTTGGGGGGAGCCCCTCTAGCCCTCCATGTATTCACATTTGTTATGTATATCATACCTTTTATATTTACAACAGAGTTGAAGGGCGTTCCATGCGTATCATTCTCTATTATTCTGTTGTTTTCCGCTTCTTTCAACGTAAACCTCGCCCATTACTGTCTTTTCCCAAAAATAATTTTTATTGTATGCTAATCAATTAAAAATAGGACTTGTATTGAATTAGCTATTACCTGTTTTCCCAGAATTCCAACAAATTTATCTTATCCAGAAGAAACTTTATTAATTGCAGCTTGTTCCATTTTTAGATTAATCGACTAGCCAATATACACAGTAGTAACTTTTGATTGTAAAAACTAGAGTGGTTTTGATTTAAGTTATTATACCAAGCTGATAGTACGGGCGCCAAGACCTATTAATGTGACACCTCCATGACACATCTATTTCACGCAATCTGATAGCAGTTTTTAGTCATATCAAACCCGCTGATTACGATTATGCTCGGGAACAGGCACCTCCGAGGGGTGCCTAACCCTTAAAAATTACCTGAAATATTCATGTTTGCTATCTATTGAGTTTCACGTGCAGCCCATTACACTTTGGTCCCTTTAGTTGAAGCTCAACGTAACTGAGCAAAAATGTAAGCAAGTTAGTGATAAAAAAAAAAAAAAACTGTTATCGCCTGAATGCTATTTTTATTCGATAAATTGAATAAAGTGTCACAATTAGTTTATTGAGAAATTGTTTATAATCGTTATACTGTTTAATTATTTTTAACCCAAAAATGAACATTAGCAAATGAACAGGAACAGTCCTTGTCAAGGTTAAAAATAAATATTGAAATTTAAAATTTTCAAGAAAAGTAGATAGTGGAAACTTAGCCGGGAGAGGTTTCGATAATAAAAAAAAAGAAGAAAATGACATACTTATTCAGTCTGGATAGACTCTAAAAAAGAGGCTATCCAGTCAAAGAACAGTAAAACATTTGATATAGATCATAAAATGAAAATATATTAATAGATAATAAAATAAAAAATAGTTATCATCATCAGAATCTGACACACATGCACTTCCACAACGACATAGGAAGCTACAATATTTATTCCTTTCATAGGCAGCACCATAGCACTGCCTAAGTAAAGAACTATGTGGGCACAATGTATTATTTTTTTTCTTCTCCATACCCGGGCACTTCGTATCGAAGGAGTAGTCGTAGAAACTTTAAAAAGGGCTAATTTGATTGGGAATTGGAGTGGCTAGTGCCCTTTTTAGTAGTCAAAAGTGATTGTAGGGAAACTAGCCCCCCCCCCCCCGCCCATCATTCCCCCAAGCACATCCAATCAAAATTTTGAGATAACCATTTTGTTCAGCGTAGTTGATTTCCAGATAGAAAATATCTTTTGAGGAGGAACCCCCCCCCTCACAACCCTCGCGGCAAGGGTTTTAAGTTATGCCCTGGGGGCATATAAGGTTTTTATAGAAGGTGTTGTCGTAGAAACTTCAAAAAAGGTTCATTCGATTGGAAATTCAAAGGGCTAGTGCCATTTTTAATAGTCGAAAGTGAGTGGAGGGCATCTAGCCCCCCCCCCCACAACTATCATTCCCCCAAACACATCCAATTAAAATTTTGAGATAGCCATTTTGTTCAGTGTATTTGATTTCCAAATAGAAAATATATTTTTTGAGGAGGACACTCCCTTACCACCCTCGCGGCAAGGGTTTTAAGTTATGCCGTGGGGGCATTTAAGGTTTTTATAGAAGGTGTTGACGTAGAAACTTCAAAAATGGCTCATTCGATTGTAAATTCAAAGGGCTAGTGCCATTTTTAATAGTTGAAAGTGATTGGAAGGCAACTAGCCCCCCCCCCCGCGCAGCATTCCCCCAAACATATCCAAACAACATTTTGAGATAGCCATTTTGTTCAGCGTAGTTAATTTCAAGATAGAAAATATATTTTTTAGTAGGAAACTCCCCCCAACCCTCGGGGCAAGGGTTGTAAAATATGCCCTGGTGGCATATAAGGTTTTTATAGAAGGCGTTGTCGTAGAAACTTCAAAAAAGGCTCATTCGATTAGAAATTCAATGGGCTAGTGCCCTTTTTTATAGTCAAAAGTGATTGGAGGGCAACTAGCCCCCCCCCCCACCCAATCATTCCCCTAAACACATCCAATCAAAATTTTGGGATAGCCATTTTGTTCAGCGTAGTTGATTTCCAGATAGAAAAAATGTTTTTGAGGAGGACACTCCCCTACAACCCTCGGGACAAGAGTTTTAAGTTATGCCCTGGGGGCATATAAGGTTATTATAGAATGTGTTGTCGTAGAAACTTCCAAAAAGGCTCATTCGATTTGAAATTCAAAGGGCTAGTGCCCTTTTTAATAGTCGAAAGCGATCGGAGGGCAACCCCAAACGCATACAATCAAAATTTTGAGACAGCCATTTTGTTCAGCGTAGTTGATTTCCTGATAGAAAATATATTTTTGAGGAGGGGACTCCCCCAAAACCCTCGGGGCAAGGGTTGTAAGTTATGCCCTGCGGGCATATAAGGTTCTTATAGAAAGCGTTGTCGTAGAAACTTAAAAAAGGATCATTCGATTGGAAATTCAAAGGGCTAGTGCCCTTTTTAATAGTCAAAAGGGAATGGAGGGCAACTAGCCCCCCTCTGACGCACACCTTTTCCCCAAGCAAATCCAATCAAAATTTTGAGATAGCCATTACACAACGTAGTTTTAAGTTCTGTAAATTAGGTCTTTGAGGACGACCACCCCGTTACAGCCCTCAGGACAAGGGTTGTAAGTTATACCCTGGGGGCATATAAAGTTTTTATAGTACGCGTTGTCATAGAAATTCAAAAAGGGCTCATTCGATTAGAAATAGAAATGGCTAGTGCCCTTTTTAATAGTCGAAAGTAATTGGAAGGCAACTAACACCCCTTTCACGCTCACCATTTCCCCAAACACATCCAATCAAAATTTTTAGATAGCCATTTTATTCCACACAGTTAAAGTTCAGGAAATTATACCTTTGAGCAGGAAACTCCCCCCACAGTCTTCAGGGCAAGGGTTTTAAGTTATGCCCCGGGGGCTTATAAGTTTTTATTGAAATCTTTGACGTAGAAACTTGAAAAATGGCTCATTCGATTTGAAATTCAAAGGTCTAGTGCCCTTTTTAATAGTCAAAAGTGATTTATGGGCAACTAGCCCCCCTCTCTCGCCCACCTTATCCCCAAACACATTCAATCAAAGTTTTTAGATAGCCATTTTTTTCAGTGTTGTGGATTTCCAGATAGTAATTATGTTTTTGAGGAGGACACTCCCCCACAGACCTCAGGGCAAGGGTTTTAAGTTATGTTCATGGGGCATATAAGGTTCTTGTACAACGCGTCGTCGTAGAAACTTCAAAAGGGGCTCATTCGATTGGATATTAAAATGTATAGTGCCCTTTTTAATAGTCGAAAATGATTGGAAGGCAACTAGCCCCCCCCCCACACCCATCATTCTCCAATCACACCCAATCAAAAATTTTAAAAGCCATTTTGTTCAGCGTAGTTTATTTACACATAGAAAATATGTTTTTGAGGAGGACATTCCCCCACAACCCTCAGGGCAAGGGTTTTAAGTTATGCCTTTGGGGTATATAAGGTTTTTATAGAATAATATAGAATTATTAGTCGAAAGTGATTGGAAGGCAACTAGCCCCCCCCCCCCCCACACCCATCACTCCCCAAACACACCCAATCAACATTTTTAATAGCCATTTTGTTCAGCATAGTTGACTTACAGATAGAAAATATATTTTTGAGCAGGACACTGTCCCAAAACCCTCAGGGCAAGGATTTTAAGTTATGCCCTGGGAGTATATAAGGTCTTTATAGAAGGCGCTGTCGTAGAAACTTCAAAACAGGCTCATTCAATTAGAAAATTTAAAGGGCAAGAGCTCTTTTTAATAGTCGAAAGTGAATGGAGGGCAATTAGCCCCCCCCCCACGCCCTTCATTCCCCCAAACTCATTCATTCAAAATTTTGAGATAGCCATTATGTTCAACGTAGTTGATTTTCAGATAGAAAATATATTTTGAGGAGGATACTCCCCCACAACCCTCAGGGCAAGGGTTACAAGTTATCCCCTGGGGGCATATAAGGTTTTTATAGAAGGCGTTTTCGTAGAAACCTCAAAACAGGCTCATTCGATTGGGAATTTAAAGGGCTAGTACCCATTTTAATAGTCGAAATAAATTTGAGGGCAACTATCCCCCCCCCCCCCCCCACACTTTCATCATTCTCCCAAACACTTCCAATCCAAATTTTGAGATAGCCATTTTTTTCAGCGTAGTTAATTTCCTGATAGAAAATATATTTTTGAGGAGGACATTCCCCCACAACCCTCAGGGCAAGGGTTTTAAGCTATGCCCTGGGGGCATATAAGGTTTCTACAGGAGACGTTGTCGTAGAAACTTCAAAAAAGGCTCATTCCATTAGAAATTCAAGGGGCTAGTGCCCTTTCAATTGTCGAAAGTGATTGGAGGGCAACTAGCCCCCCCCCCCCCCACGCACATCATTCCCCCCAACACAGCCAAGCAATCAAACACATCCATATATACCCAGGGGGCCTATAAGGTTTTTATACAAGGCGTTGCCGTAGAAACTTCTAAAAAGGCTCATTCGGTTGGAAATTCAATGGGCTAGCGCCCGTTTTTATAGTCAAAAGTGATTGGAGGGCAACTAGCCCTCCCCCCTCAGCCAATCATTCCCCCAAACCCATCCAATCACAATTGTGGGATAGCCATTTTGATCAGCGGAGTTGATTTCCTGTTAGAAAATATGGTTTTGAGGAGAACTCTCCCCTACAACCCCCGGGGCAAGGGTTGTAAGTTATGCCCTGGGGGCATATAAGGTTTTTATAGAAGGCGTTGTCGTAGAAACTTCAAAAAAGGCTCTTTCGATTGGAAAGTCAAAGGGCTAGTGCCCTTTTCAATAGTTGAAATAAATTTGAGGCTAACTATCCCCCCCCTCACTTCCATCATTCCCCCAAACACATCCAATCCAAATTTTGAGGGAGCCATTTTTTTCAGCTTAGTTAATTTCCAGATAGAAAATTTATTTTTGAGGAGGACATTCCCCCACAATCCTCAGGGCAAGGGTTTTAAGCTATGCCCTGGGGGCATATAAGGTTTCCACAAGAGGCGTTGTCGTAGAAACTTCAAAAAAAGCTCATTCGATTAGAAATTCAAAGGGCTAGTGCCCTTTTCAATAGTCGAAAGTGATTGGAGGGCAACTAGCCCCCCCCCCCACGCCCATCATTCCCCCAAACACATCCAATCAATCAAACACATCCTTATATGCCTTGGGGGCATATAAGGTTTTTATAGAAGGTGTTGTCGTAGAAACTTCAAAACAGGCTCATTAGATTGGAAATTCAAGGGGCTAGTGCCCTTTTAAATAGTCGAAAGTGATTGGAGGGCCACTAGCCCCCCCCCTCCTCCAGGCACATCATTCCCCCAAACACATCCAATCAAAATTTTGAGATAGCCATTTTGTTCAGCGTAGTTGATTTCCAGATAGAAAATATGTTTTTGAGAATCATACTCCCCCACAGCCCTCAGGGCAAGGGTTTTAAGTTATGCCCTGGGGGCAGATAAGGTTTTTATAGAAGGCGTTGTCGTAGAAACTTCAAAACAGGCTCATTCGATTGGAAATTCAAAGGGCTAGTGCCCTTTTTAATAGTCGAAAGTGATTTAAGGGCAACTAGCCCCCCCCCTCCTCCAAGCACATCATTCCCCCAAACACATCCAATCAAAATTTTGAGATAGCCATTTTGTTCATCGTAGTTGATTTCCAGATAGAAAATATGTTTTTGAGAATCATACTCCCCCACAGCCCTCAGGGCAAGGGTTTTAAGTTATGCCTTTGGGGTATATAAGGTTTTTATAGAATAATATAGAATTATTAGTCGAAAGTGATTGGAAGGCAACTAGCCCCCCCCCCCCCCACACCCATCACTCCCCAAACACACCCAATCAACATTTTTAACAGCCATTTTGTTCAGCGTAGTTGATTTCCATATAGAGAATATTTTTTTGAGGACGACACACCCCCACAACCCTCAGGGCAAGGGTTTTAAGTTATGCCCTGGGGGCATATAAGGTTTTTATAGAAGTCGTTGTCGTAGAAACTTCAAAACAGGCTCATTCAATTAGAAAATTTAAAGGGCAAGAGCTCTTTTTAATAGTCGAAAGTGAATGGAGGGCACTTAGCCCCCCCCCCCCCCCACGCCCTTCATTCCCCCAAACTCATTCATTCAAAATTTTGAGATAGCCATTATGTTCAACGTAGTTGATTTTCAGATAGAAAATATATTTTGAGGAGGATACTCCCCCACAACCCTCAGGGCAAGGGTTACAAGTTATCCCCTGGGGGCATATAAGGTTTTTATTGAAGGCGTTTTCGTAGAAACCTCAAAACAGGCTCATTCGATTGGGAATTTAAAGGGCTAGTACCCATTTTAATAGTCGAAATAAATTTGAGGGCAACTATCCCCCCCCCACACTTTCATCATTCTCCCAAACACTTCCAATCCAAATTTTGAGATAGCCATTTTTTTCAGCGTAGTTAATTTCCTGATAGAAAATATATTTTTGAGGAGGACATTCCCCCACAACCCTCAGGGCAAGGGTTTTAAGCTATGCCCTGGGGGCATATAAGGTTTCTACAGGAGACGTTGTCGTAGAAACTTCAAAAAAGGCTCATTCCATTAGAAATTCAAGGGGCTAGTGCCCTTTCAATTGTCGAAAGTGATTGGTGGGCAACTAGCCCCCCCCCCACGCACATCATTCCCCCCAACACAGCCAAGCAATCAAACACATCCTTATATACCCTGGGGGCCTATAAGGTTTTTATACAAGGCGTTGCCGTAGAAACTTCTAAAAAGGCTCATTCGGTTGGAAATTCAATGGGCTAGCGCCCGTTTTTATAGTCAAAAGTGATTGGAGGGCAACTAGCCCGCCCCCCGCAGCCCCTCATTCCCCCAAACACATCCAATCACAGTTGTGGGATAGCCATTTTGTTCAGCGTAGTTGATTTCTAGATAGAAAATATGTTTTTGAGGAGAACTCTCCCCTACAACCCCCGGGGCAAGGGTTGTAAGTTATGCCCTGGGGGCATATAAGGTTTTTATAGAAAGCGTTGTCGTAGAAACTTCAAAACAGGCTCATTCGATTGGAAATTCAAAGGGCTAGTACCCTTTTCAATAGTTGAAATAAATTTGAGGCTAACTATCCCCCCCCCCTCACTTCCATCATTCCCCCAAACACATCCAATCCAAATTTTGAGGGAGCCATTTTTTTCAGCTTAGTTAATTTCCAGATAGAAAATTTATTTTTGAGGAGGACATTCCCCCACAATCCTCAGGGCAAGGGTTTTAAGCTATGCCCTGGGGGCATATAAGGTTTCCACAAGAGGCGTTGTCGTAGAAACTTCAAAAAAAGCTCATTCGATTAGAAATTGAAAGGGCTAGTGCCCTTTTCAATAGTCGAAAGTGATTGGAGGGCAACTAGCCCCCCCCCCCACGCCCATCGTTCCCCCAAACACATCCAATCAATCAAACACATCCTTATATGCCGTGGGGGCATATAATGTTTTTGTAGGAGGTGTTGTCGTAGAAACTTCAAAACAGGCTCATTAGATTGGAAATTCAAGGGTCTAGTGCCCTTTTCAATAGTCGAAAGTGATTGAAGGGCCACTAGCCCCCCCCCCTCCTCCAGGCCCATCATTCCCCCAAACACATTCAATCCAAATTTTGAGATAGACATTTTATTAAGCGTAGTTGATTTCCAGATAGAAAATATGTTTTTGAGGAGCATACTCCCCCACAGCCCTCAGGGCAAGGGTTTTAACTTATGCTCTGGGGGCATATAAGGTTTTTATAGAATGCGTTGTCGTAGAAAATTCAAAAAAGCTCATTCGATTGGAAATTCAAAGGACTAATGGCCTTTTTAATAGTCGAAAGTGATTGGAGGGCAACTAGCCCCCCCCCCCTCCCCTCTCACGCCCATAATTCCCCCAAACCCATCCAATAAAAATTTTGAGATAGCCATTTTGTTCAGCGTAGTTGATTTCCAAATAGAAAATATGTTTTTGAGGAGGACACTCCCCCAAAACCCTTGGGGTAAGGGTTATAAGTTCTGCCCTGTGGGCATATAAGGTTTTTATTGAAATCTTTTTCGTAGAAACTTGAAAAGGGCTCATTCGATTTGAAATTCAAAGGGCTAGTACCCTTTTTAATAGTCGAAAGTGATTAGTGATATTTTTTGTTGTTGTTGTTGTTTAGACCAGGACACTTCGTATCGACGGAGCTGTCGTGGGAACTTCTAAAGAGGCTTATTCGAATGACAATAAAAAGGGTTGATGTCGTTTTTAATAGTCGAAAGGGATTGTACCTCCCGCTGCCACCCTCCCACGCCAACCCTTTCATCCGCCCATTATGTTTAAAAACTAAATGTTGCCTCATGATTCAATCAAAATGCACTTTTGTAATGCTAATTCCCAATAAGGCATTTCAGCAGTATCCCAAGAACGACTGAGGGTATTATTTTCAAACTTTCGGGACTATTTCTGCTCTTAAAAATTAACCGAATCAAAATAGCGTAAGTTTATCCAAGCTATCAAAGAAAGTATACAGATTTTTTTGCGAATGGTATCAAGTTTTCCATTTCAGGTCAACTAGAGGAGGTATGAGACTAAATTAAACGGTACTATTTGTGTCCAGATTTTTAAAAGAGTGTATGTTGTTAAAAATTGATTAAAAATTTTCTCCAGCATACAAATAGCAGGCCAAACTATAAAGTCTTAAAATACGAAAAGATTTAAAGTATTATTTTCTTTTTCGCTGAAAAAACTATGTCAGTAGAAAGGGGGTGCCAGTCCCACGATGACCACGTGGCTTATGGTTTTCTCACTGAGAATGAAAAAACAGGAATTTTCTCACTTAAATAAACAAGAATTTTCTCACTTTTATGGTTATTTTCTTGGATGGTTATGTGTGTTGGTCAATTTATTTGATGTTTTTCATGGATGTCCACAGCAATTCATGTCTGTTTTATGGTTTTTGTCAGTGAGAATGAAAAAACAGGAACTTTCTCACATTTATGGATGTCAACAGCAATTTATGTCTGTTTTATGGTTTTTTTCATTGAGAAAGAAAAAACAGGAACTTTCTCACATTTATGGATGTCAACAGCAATTTATGTCTGTTTTATGGTTTTTGTCAGTGAGAATGAAAAAACAGGAACTTTCTCACATTTATGGATGTCAACAGCAATTCATGTCTGTTTTATGGTTTTTGTCAGTGAGAATGAAAAAACAGGAACTTTCTCACATTTATGGATGTCAACAGCAATTTATGTCTGTTGTATGTCTTTAGGCGAACCTAACCTGAGAAATTGATTTACATAATCGGCGGGGGAGTTATTGATTCACGAAAGGGGAATTAAGAAACAAACATGGCTTCTTTGATCTTTAGGCTAACCTAACCTGAGAAATTGATTTAAATAATCGCTAGGGGAATGTATTGATTCACGAAGGGGGAATTAAGAAACATTATGGCTTCTTTAATCTTAGGTCTGAGGGATAAACGTTCTTTAGGCCAGAGAGAAAAATTAATATTCTATTTTTAAATAGGGCTTCATTGATCTTTACTGTCAGGAATTAGAAATGACATCACTTGTTATCTTGGAATTATGCGGGAGGCTAAAGAGATAGAAATTCTATTTTTAAATACGGCTTCACTGAGCTTTAAGTCGCAGAGATAAATTGATATTCTAACGAAACCTTAATAGTGTAGCTAGGAATATTTATGAGATGAAGAGATTAACGTAGGAAAGGGTTTCCTAGAAATTTGAAATGTGAAAGCACAGAGATGCCAAAAACAAAAGGAACACGCTGAGATTACTTTTGGGGGATTATTTGGGTGAAACGGTTTTAGACATTTTAGGGAATTATTTCGGCGAAACAGTTAGAGACATTTTAAAAGATGATTTTAGAAAAGGTTTTAGAACAGGTTTTGAGTGTGGTCGTTATAGTAAACAAGTTCTATTTGAACAGTGTCGTGAGGTCCTCTACCCCAACCCCAAAGGGCCCCGATCGCCCTACCCCGATCCAAAGGGTTCCAATCCCCATACCCCAATCCAGAAGGAACCCCCCGGTCCCCAAAGGTTCCCTGGGATCCCACCCGCCCCCCCAGACCCCCAAAGACCCTCCCTGGGCCCCCAAAGAGTCCCCTCCATATTTTTTAATACTTTTTTTAAGGTTTTATTATATCTTTTCAGAACAAGTTATTTTCTTAATGTCCATCCTAAACCCATTTTACAAGTTGAAATGGGCGAAACCGTTTTAGGCATTTTAGGGAATTATTTCGGCGAAACAGTTAGAGACATTTTAAAAGATGATTTTAGAAGATGTTTTAGAAGAGGATTTGAGGGTGAAACTCTGTGGTCGTTATAATACACGAGTTCCATTTGAACAGTGTCGTGAGGTCCCCTACCCCAATCCCAACGGCCCCCGGTCCCCCTAATGCACACCGAGCCCTCAAAGACCACCGGAACCCCACCCACCCCCCCATTTTTAAAAATAATTTTTGAATTTTTTTAACATGGTATTTTTATATATCAACCCTTTTCCAACTTGAAGTACTTATCTTTTTCACTCACAACTATACTTTACAGCTTTTTGGATACCTCAACACCAAGAAATACTTTTCAAAGACCATTTCAGAGCAAGTTACTTTCTTAATGTTCCTCCTAGACCTATTTCGCAACTTGAAGTACTTATCTTTTTCACCCACAACTATACTTTACAGCTTTTTGAATGTCCCAACACCAAGAAATACTTTTCAAAGACCATTTCAGAGCAAGTTACATTCTTAATGTCCCTCCTAAACCCATTTTCCAACTTGAAGTACTTATCTTTTTCACCAACAACTATACTTTACAGCTTTTTTGGATACCTCAGCACCAAGAAATACTTTTCAAAGACCATTTCAGAACAAGTTACTTTCTTCATGTCCATCCTAAACCAATTTCCAACTTGAAGTACTTATATTTTCCACCCACAACTATAGTTTACAGCTTTTTGAATGTCCCAACACCAAGAAATACTTTTCAAAGACCATTTCAGAGCAAGTTACTTTCTTAATGTTCATCCTAAACCCTTTTTGCAACTTGAAGTACTTATCTTTTTCACCCTCAACTATACTTTACAGCCTTTAGGATAACTCAACACCAAGAAATACTTTCCAAAGACCATTTAAGAGCAAGTTACTTTCAGAATGTCCCTAATAAACCCATTTACAAACATGAAGTACTTATCTTTTTCACTCACAACTATACTTTACAGCTTTTTGGATACCTCAAAACCAAGAAATACTTTTCAAAGACCATTTCGGAGCAAGTTACTTTCTTAATGTCACTCCAAAACCCATTTTGCAACTTGAAGTACTTATATTTTTCACCCACAACTATACTTTACAGCTTTTTGGATACTTCAACACCAAGAAATACTTTTCAAACACCATTTCAGAGCAAGTTACTTTCTTAATGTACCTCCTAAACCCATTTTGCAACTTAAAGTACTTATATTTTTCACCCACAGCTATACTTTACAGCTTTTTGGATACCTCAACACTAAGAAATACTTTTCAAAGGCCATTGCAGAGCAAGTTACTTTCTTAATGTCCATCCTAAACCCCTTTTCCAACATGAAGTACTTATCTTTTTCATTCACAACTATACTTTACAGCTTTTCGGTTACCTCAACACGAAGAAATACTTTTCAATGACCATTTCAGAGCAGGTTATTTTCTTAATGTCCCTCCTAAACCCATTTTCCAACTTGAAGTACTTATCTTTTTCACCCACAACTATACTTTAGAGCTTTTTGGATACCTCAACACCAAGAAATACTTTTCAATGACCATTTCAGATCAAGTTACTTTCTTAATGTCCCTCCTAAACCCATTTTCCAACTTGAAGTACTTATCTTTTTCACCCACAACTATACTTTACAGCTTTTTGAATGCTCCAACACCAAGAAATACTTTTCAAAGGCATTTCAGAACAAGTTCTTTTCTTAATAGGCTTCTTAAACCAATTTTACAAATTCTAAATTTTTCCATAGTAGATAGAAAAATCTATATCATAGCTGTGAATATTTTCACGAAAGATAAGCATTTCTATTTCAATTTTAAATTTTCTCAATTAAGTGAAGGAAAGTTCAAGTTCTCTTCTGAATTTTCTCAATGAAAAAGAAATTAGTTTTTATTCAATTTCACATAGAGATGAAAAAAATTTAAAGTTCTGTTCCAAATTTTTCATAGAATATTGGAAAAGTTATACTTTGATCGTGAATATTCAAGTTCTCTTCTGAATTTTACCAAAGAACACACTTCAATTCTAATTTCTTCAGAGAAAACAAAAATCTTCCACTTCATTTCATTATTTCACAAAGACATAAAGAAATTTAAAGTTCAATTCTAATTTTTCGGTGGAAGATGGAAAAAGTAATACCGTACTTGTGAATATTTTCACGGAAGATAAAAAGTTCTAGTTCAATTTAAAATTTTCTCAACGAAGTCAAGGAAAGTTCAAGTTCTCTTCTGAATTTTCTCAATGAATAAGAAATTAGTCATTGATCATTTCTATTTTTCCAAATAATATAAAAATTTTCCAGTTAAGTTCAGATCTGTCTCGAAAAGATGAATAATTTAAAATACAGTTCCAAATTTTTCACAGAAGATAAAAAAGTTCAAGTTCTCTTCGGAATTTTACCAAAGAACACAATTCAATTCTAATTTCTCCAGAGAAAACAAAAATCTTCCACTTCAGTTCTTTATTTCACAAAGACATAAGGAAATTTAAAGTTCAATTCTAAATCTTTCGGTTTAAGATAGAAAAAACAATATCATACTTGTGAATATTTTCACGGAAGATAAAAAGTTTTAGTTCATTTTAAAATCTTTTCAATGAAATGAGGAAAATTTCAAGTTTTCTTCTGAACTTTACTAAAGAACTCACTTCAATTCTAATTTCTCAGGAGAAAACAAAAACATTCCACTTCACTTCTTTATTTCACAAAGACATAGAGAAA
This sequence comes from Artemia sp. Qi Xiang Cuo, assembly GCF_049724085.1. Classification (NCBI taxonomy): domain Eukaryota; kingdom Metazoa; phylum Arthropoda; class Branchiopoda; order Anostraca; family Artemiidae; genus Artemia; species Artemia sp. Qi Xiang Cuo. The sequence continues at coordinate 74,720,521 of NC_142801.1, read as the reverse complement.
TTTAAAGTTCAATTCTAATTTTTCGGTGGAAGATAGAAAAAGTAATACCATACTTGTGAATATTTTCACGGAAGGTAAAAAGTTTTAGGTCAATTTAAATTTTCACATAGAATTTAAGAATAATTCAAGTTCTCTTTTGAACCTTGCCAATGAACAAAATTTAAGTCTAATTTCTACAGGGAAAATCAAAGTCTTCCACTTCAGTTTTAGATTTCACAAACACATAAAGAAATTTTAAGTTCAATTCTAATTTTTTTGGTGGAAGATAGAAAAAGTAATACCATACTTGTGAATATTTTCATGAAAGATATAAAGTTCTAGTTCAATTTAAAATTTTCTCAACGAAGTGAAGAAAAGTTCAAGTTCCTTTTCTGAACTTTACCAAAGAACACACTTCAATTCTAATTTCTCCAGAGAAAACAAAAATCTTCCACTTCAGTTCATTATTTCACAAAGACATAAAGAAATTTAAAGTTCAATTCTAATTTTTCGGTGGAAGATGGAAAAAGTAATATCATACATGTGAATATTTTCACGGAAGATAAAAAGTTCTAGTTCAATTTAAAATTTTCTCAACGAAGTCAAGGAAAGTTCAAGTTCTCTTCTGATTTTTCTCAACGAAAAAGAAAATAGTCATTGATCATTTCTATTTTTCCAAATAATATAAAAATTTTCCACTTTAGTTCAGATCTGTCTCGAAGAGATGAAAAATTTAAAATACTGTTCCAAATTTTCGCAACGAAGCGAAGAAAAGTTCAAGTTCTCTTCAGAATTTTACCAAAGAACACACTTCAATTCTAATTTCTCCAGAGAAAATAAAAATCGTCCGCTTCAGTTCTTTATTTCACAAAGACATAAAGTAATCTAAAGTTCAATTCTAAATTCGTCGATGGAAGATAGAAAAAGTAATACCATACTTGTGAATATTTTCATGGAAGATAAAAATTTATAGTTCAGTTTAAAATTTTCTCAACGAAGTGAAGAAAATTTCAAGTTCCTCTTCTGAACTTTACCAAAGAACAAACTTCAATTCTAATTTCTCCAGAGAAAACAAAAATCTTCCACTTCAGTTCATTATTTCACAAAGACATAAAGAAATTTAAAGTTCAATTCTAATTTTTCGGTGGAAGATGGAAAAAGTAATATCATACATGTGAATTTTTTCACGGAAGATAAAAAGTTCTAGTTCAATTTAAAATTTTCTCAACGAAGTCAAGGAAAGTTCAAGTTCTCTTCTGAATTTTCTCAACGAAAAAGAAAATAGTCATTGATCATTTCTATTTTTCCAAATAATATAAAAGTTTTCCACTTTAGTTCAGATCTGTCTCGAAGAGATGAAAAATTTAGAATACTGTTCCAAAATTGTCAACGAAGATAAAAAATTTCAAGGTCTCGCCTGAATTTCAAAAAATAAAACAATTCAAGTTTATTTTCTCAAAAGAAAATAAAAATCTTTAGATTCTGGTCTTTATTTCAAAAACACACATAGAAATTTAAAGTTCATTTCTAAAATTTTAGGTGAAGGATAGGAAAAGTAATACTATACTTGTGAATATTTTCATGGAAGATAAAAAGTTATAGTTCAATTTAAAATTTCCTCAACGAAGTGAAGAAAAGTTCAAGTTCTCTTGTGAACTTTACCAAAGAACATAATTCAATTCCAATTTCTCCAGAGAAAATAAAAATCTTCCACTTCAGTTCTTTATTTTACAAAGACATAAAGAAATTTAAAGTTCAAATCTAATTTCTAGGTGGAAGATAGAAAAAGTAATACCATACTTGTGAATATTTTCACGGAAGATAAAAAGTTCTAGTTCAATTTAAAATTTTCTCAACGAAGTCAAGGAAAGTTCAAGTTCTCTTCCGAACTTTACCAAAGAACACAATTCAATTCTAATTTCTCCAGAGAAAACAAAAATCTTCCACTTCAGTTCTTTATTTCACAAAGACATAAAGAAATTTAAAGTTCAATTCTAAATTTTTCGGTGGGATATAGAAAAATTAATACCATACTTGTGATTATTTTCACGGAAGATAAAAAGTTCTAGTCCAATTTTAAATTTTCTCAATGAAGTGAAGAAAAGTTCATGTTCTTTACTGAATTTTACCAAAGAACACAATTCAATTCTAATTTCTACAGAGAAAATAAAAATCTTCCACTTAAGTTCTTTATTTCACAAGGACATAATGAAATTTAAAGTTCAATTCTAAATTTTTCGGTGGAAGATAGAAAAAGTAATACCATACTTGTGAATATTTTCCCGGAAGATAAAAAGTTCTAGTTCAATTTAAAATTTTCTCAACGAAGTGAAGAAAAGTTCAAGTTCTTTTCTGAATTTTACTAAAGAACACAATTCATTTCTAATTTCACCAGAGAAAATAAAAATCTTCCACTTCAGTTCTTTATTTTACAAAAGACATAAAGAAATTTAAAGTTCAATTCCAAATTGTTCGGTGGAAGATAGAAAAAGTAATATCATACTTGTGAATATTTTCCCGGAAGATAAAAAGTTCTAGTTCAATTTAAAATTTTCTCAATCAAGTCAAGAAAAGTTCAAGTTCTCTTCTGAACTTTACCAAAGAACACACTTCGATTCTAATTTCTCCATAGAAAATAAAAATCTTCTACTTCAGTTTTTAGTTCCCCAAAGAAATAAAGAAATTTAAAGTTCTATTCTAAATTTTTAGATGAACGATAGAAAAAGTAATACTATGACTTTGATTATTTTCCATGAAGATCAAAAGTTTCACTTTATTTATAATTTTTCTTAAATTCAGTTCTGATTTTTCTCAAAGAGATGAAAAATTTATAGTTCTGTTCCAAATTTTTCATAGAAGATAGAAAAAGTTATACATTGATTGTGAATATTAAACATGAAGATAAGGAACTCCACTTTAATTCTGAGTTTTCTCGAAGAAGTGCAAATTGTTCAAGTTCTCTTCTGAATTTTCTTAAAGATGAAAAAAAAGTTAACTCAATTCTGAATTTTACCAAAGAAAAGGAAAAAACCTTCCACTTAAGTTCTTAATTTCTCAAAGACATAAGAAATTTAAAGTCCAGTTCGAAAATTTTTTGTTGAAGATGGGAAAAGTTAGTCTACGAGTTTGATGATTGTCCGGTTAATAAAGAAAGTTTCACTTTAATTGTAATTTTCTTAAGTTCAATTACTATTTTTTGCAAATAGATGAAAAACTTTAAGTTCTGTTAAGAAATTTTAATATAAGAGAACAAAATTCAAATAATTATTTTAATATTCGACATGAATATAAGGAGAATCACTTTAATTCTGAGTTTTCTCGAAGAAGTGTAAAATGTTCAAGTTCTCTTCTGAATTTTCTTAAATAAGTAAAAAAAGTTATCGCAATTATGAATTTTACCAATTAAAGTGAAAAAAGCTTCCATTTCAGTTCTTAATTCCTCAAAGAAATAAAAAATTCAAAGTTCTCTTCTAAATTTTCAAAGAAAATAAAAAGGCTCCACTTCAGTTCTGTTTTTTTCTCAAAAAGATGAAAAATTTTAAGTTCTATTCTAATTTTAAATTAAATTTTGGCTCCTTTGTCTTATGGATTTACCCATCAAATTTGTAAATTAGAAAAGGAGTGACTCGTTCTATTATTAAAGACAATCGTTCAAACTCCTTCATCTAACCTCCAAAACAATAGGTTAGGTTAAGTATAAATAAATATTAATAAATAAATAGAAACATTTCTACATGTTTAAGTTAGGTTAGGTTAACTTATCATGAGTTCTCTTTATAAGTTAACCTAACCTTTTCCGGCGAGTAGGGTTAGGTTAGATTAGGATAGATTAAGTTAGGTTAGATCAGGTTAGGTTAAGTTAGGTTAGGTTAGCCTACGGACGCTTCACTTAGGTGAGCTTAGGTTAGGTGAGAGACAGGCAAAAAGTTAGGTGTATGATTAGGTTAGGTTAGATTAAGTTAGGTTAGGTTACGTTAGGTTAGGCTAGGTTAGCCTACGTACGCACGCGTACGTAGGCTAACCTAGCCTAACCTAACTTAATCTAACCTAACTTAATCTAACCTAACCTAATCATACACCTAACTTTTTGCCTGTCTCTCACCTAACCTAAGCTAACCTAAGTGAAGCGTCCGTAGGCTAACCTAACTTAACCTAACCTGATCTAAACTATTTTAATCTAGCCTAAACTAACCTAACCATACTCGCCGAAAAAGGTTAGGTTAACTTATCATGATATCTCAATCTAATCTACCCTAACCTAACCTAACTTCAACCTGTAGAAATGTTTCTTTTTATTTATTAATACTTATTTATACCTAACCTAACCTATTGCTTTGGAGGTTAGATGAAGGAGTTAGAACAATTGTCTTTAATAATAGAACGAGTCACTCATTTTCTAATTTAAAAATTTGATGGGTAAATCCATAAGACAAAGGAGCCAAAATTTAATTTAAAATTAGAATAGAACTTTAAATTTTTCATCTCTGTGAGAAAAAAACCAGAACTGAAATGGAGCCTTTTTATTTTCTTGGAAAAAATTAGAAGAGAACTTTGAATTTTTTATGTCTTTGAGGAATTGAGAACTGAAGTGGAAGCTTTTTTGATTTTCATTGGTAAAATTCAGAATTGAGCTAACTTTTTTTAATTATTAAAGAAAATTCAAAAGAGAACTTGAACATTTTGCACTTCTTCGAGAAAACTCAGAATTAAAGTGATTCTCCTTATCTTCATGTCAAATATTCAAATCAATGTATAACTTTTTCTATCTTCTATGAAAAATTTGGAACAGAACTTTAAATTTTTCATCTCTTTGCAAAAAATCGGAAGTGAACGTAAGAAAATTAGAATTAAAGTGAAACTTTTTATCTTCACTGAAAAATAATCACAATCATAGTATAACTTTTCCTATCTTCTAAAGAAAAATTTAGAACTGGACTTTAAATTTTTTATGTCTTTGAGAAATTATGAACTGAAGTGAAATGTTTTTTCATTTTTATTGGTAAAATTCAAAATTGAGTTAACTTTTTTTTCTTCTTTTAGAAAATTCAGAAGAGAACTTGAACAATTTGCACTTCTTCGAGAAAACTCAGAATTAAATTGGAGTTCCTTATCTTCATGTTGAATATTCACTTTCAATGTATAACTTTTTCTATCTTCTATAAAAAATTTGGAACAGAACTTTAAATTTTTCATCTCTTTGAGAAAAATCAGAACTGAATTTAAGAAAAATTATAAATAAAGTGAAACTTTTGATCTTCATGGAAAACAATCACAGTCATAGTATTACTTTTTCTATCTTCCATCTAAAAATTTAGAATAGAACTTTAAATTTCTTTATTTCTTTGGGGAACTTAAAACTGAAGTGGAAGATTTTTATTTTCTCTGGAGAAATTAGAATTGAAGTGTGTTCTTTGGTAAAACTCAGAAGAGAACTTGAACTTTTCTTCACTTCGTTGAGAAAATTTTAAATTGAACTAGAACTTAATATCTTCTGGGAAAAATTCACAAGTATGATATTACTTTTTCTATCTTCCACCGAAAAATTTGGAATTGAACTTTAAATTTCTTTATGTCTTTTGTGAAATAAAGAACTGAAGTGGAAGATTTTTATTTTCTCTGGTGAAATTAGAAATGAATTGTGTTCTTTAGTAAAATTCAGAAGAGAACTTGAACTTTTCTTCACTTCGATGAGAAAATTTTAAGTTGAACTAGAACTTTTTATCTTCCGGGAAAATATTCACAAGTATGGTATTACTTTTTCTATCTTCCACCGAAAAATTTAAAATTGAACTTTAAATTTCATTATGTCTTTGTGAAATAAAGAACTTAAGCGGAAGATTTTTATTTTCTCTGTAGAAATTAGAATTGAATTGTGTTCTTTGGTAAAATTCAGTAAAGAACATGAACTTTTCTTCACTTCATTGAGAATATTTAAAATTGAACTAGAACTTTTTATCTTCAGTTAAAATAATCACAAGTATGGTATTAATTTTTCTATCTCCCATCGAAAAATTTAGAATTAAATTTTAAATTTCCTTATGTCTTTTTGAAATAAGAAACTAAAGTGGAAGATTTTTGTATTCTCTGGAGAAATTGGAATTGAAGTGTGTTCTTTGGTAAGGTTCAGAAGAGAACTTGAACTTTTCTTCACTTAGTTGAGAAAATTTTTAATTGAACTAGAACTTTTTATCTTCCAGGAAAATATTCACAAGTATGGTATTACTTTTTCTATCATCCACCGAAAAATTTACAATTGAACTTTAAATTTCTTTATGTCTTTGTGAAATAAAGAACTGAAGTTGAAGATTATAATTTTCTCTGGAGAAAATAGAATTGAATTGTGTTCTTTGATAAAATTCCGGAGAGAACTTGAAATTTTTTGTCTTCTGTGAAAAATTTAGAACATTATTCTAAATTTTTCATCTCTTCGAGACAGACCTGAACTAAAATGGAAAATTTTTATATTATTTGGAAAAATAGAAATGATCAATAACTAATTTCTTTCTCATTGAGAAAATTCAGAAGAGAACTTGAATTTTCATTGACTTCATTGCGAAAAATTTAAATTGAACTAGAACTTTTTATCTTCCGTGAAAATATTCACAAGTATGATATTACTTTTTCCATCTTCCACCGAAAAATTAGAATTGAACTTTAAATTTCTTTATGTCTTTGTGAAATAATGAACTGAAGTGGAAGATTTTAGTTTTCTCTGGAGAAATTAGAATTGAAGTGTGTTCTTTGGTAAAGTTCAGAATAGGAACTTGAACTTTTCTTCACTTCGTTGAGAAAATTTTAGATTGAACTAGAACTTTTTATCTTCCGTGAAAATATTCACAAGTATGGTATTACTTTTTCTATCTTCCACCGAAAAATTTAGAATTGAACTTTAAATTTCTTTATGTCTTTGTGAAATAAGGAACTGAAGTGGAAGATTTTTATTTTCTCTGGAGAAATTAGAATTGAAGTGTATTCTCTGGTAAAATTCCGAAGAGAACTTGAAATTTTCTTTGCTCCGTTGAGAAAATTTGGAACAGTATTTTAGATTTTTCATCTCTTCGAGACAGATCTGAACTAAAGTGGAAAATTTTTATATTATTTGGAAAAATAGAAATGATCAATGACTAATTTCTTTTTCATTGAGAAAATTCAGAAGAGAACTTGAACTTTCCTTGACTTTGTTGAGAAAATTTTAAATTGAACTAGAACTTTTTATCTCCTTTGAAAATATTCACAAGTATGGGATAACTTTTTCCATCTTCCACCGAAAAATTAGAATTGAACTTTAAATTTCTTTATGTCTTTGTGAAATAATGAACTGAAGTGGAAGATTTTTGTTTTCTCTGGAGAAATTAGAATTGAAGTGTGTTCTTCGGTAAAGATCAGAAGAGAACTTGAACTTTTCTTCCCTTCGTTGAGAAAATTTAAAATTGAACTAGAACTTTTTATCGTTCATGAAAACATTCACAAGTCTGGTATTACTTTTTCTATCTTCCATCGAAAAATTAGAATTGAACTTTAAATTTCTTTATGTCTTCGTGAAATAAAGAACTGAAGTGGTAGATTTTTGTTTTCTCTGGAGAAATTAGAATTGAAGTGTGTTCTTTGGTAAAGTTCAGAAGAGAACTTGAACTTTTCTTCACTTCGTTGAGAAAATTTTAAATTGAACTAGAACATTTTATGTTTCGTGAAAATATTCACAAGTATGGTATTACTTTTTCTATCTTCCACCGAAAAATTTAGAATTGAACTTTAAATTTCTTTATGCCTTTGTGAAATAAAGAACTGAAGTGGAAGATTTTTGTTTTCTCTGGAAAAATTAGAATTCAATTATGTTCTTTGGTAAAATTCCGAAGAGGACTTGAACTTTTTTATCTTCTGTGAAAAATTTGGAACAGTATTTTAAATTTTTCATCTCTTCGAGACAGATCTGAACTAAAGTGGAAAATTTTTATATTATTTGGAAAAATAGAAATGATCACTGACTAATTTCTTATTCATTGAGAAAATTCAGAAGAGAACTTGAACTTTCCTTGACTTCGTTGAGAAAATTTTTAATTGAACTAGAACTTTTTATCTTCCGTGAAAATATTCACAAGTATGGTATTACTTTTTCTATCTTCCACCGAAAAATTAGAATTGAACTTTAAATTTCTTTATGTCTTTGTGAAATAAATAGAATTAAATAAAAACTAATTTCTTTTTCATTGAGAAAATTCAGAAGAGAACTTGAACTTTTCTTCACTTCATTGAGAAAATTTAAAATTGAAATAGAACTGCTTATCTTTCGTGAAAATATTCACAGCTATGATATAGATTTTTCTATCTACTATGGAAACATTTAGAATTTGTAAAATTAGTTTAAGAAGCATATTAAGAAAAGAACTTGTTCTGAAATGCCTTTGAAAAGTATTTCTTGGTGTTGGAGCATTCAAAAAGCTGTAAAGTATAATTGTGGGTGAAAAAGATAAGTACTTCAAGTTGGAAAATGGGTTTAGGAGGGGCATTAAGAAAGGAACTTGCTCTGAAATGGTCTTTGAAAAGTATTTCTTGGTGTTGAGGTATCCAGAAAGCTGTAGAGTATAGTTGTGAGTGAAAAGATAAGTACTTCAAGTTGGAAAATGGGTTTAGGAGGGACATTAAGAAAGTAACTTGCTCTGAAATGGTCTTTGAAAGGTATTTCTTGGTGTTGAGGTATCCAAAATGTTGTAAACTACAGTTGTGAGTGAAAAAGATAAGTACCTCAAGATGGAAAATGGGTTTAGGAGGGACATTAAGAAAGTAAATTGCTCTGAAATGGTCTTTGAAAAGTATTTCTTGGTGTTGAGGTATCCAAAAAGCTGTAAAGTGTAGTTGTGGGTGAAAAAGAGAAGTCCTTTAAGTTGCAAAATGGGTTTAGGAGGTATATTAAGAAAGTAACTTTCTCTGAAATGGTCTTTGAAAGGTATTTCTTGGTGTTGAGGTATCCAAAAAACTGTAAAGTATAGTTGTGGATGAAAAAGATAAGTACTTCAAGTTGGAAAATGGGTTTAGGAGGGACATTCAGAAAGTAACTTGCTCTGAAATGCCTTTTGAAAGGTATTTTTTGGTGTTGAGGTATCCAAAAAGCTGTAAAGTATAGTTGTGTGTGAAATAGATAAGTACTTTAAGTTGCAAAATGGGTTTAGGAGGGATATTAAGAAAGTAACTTGCTCTGAAATGGTCTTTGAAAGGTATTTCTTGGCGTTGAGGTATCCAAAAAGCTGTAAAGTATAGTTGTGAGTGAAAAAGATAAATACTTCAAGTTGTAAAATGGGTTTAGGAGGGACATTAAGAAAGTATCTTGCTCTGAAATGGTCTTTGAAAGGTATTTCATTGGTTTTGAGGTATCCAAAAAGCTGTAAAGTATAGTTGTGAGTGAAAAAGATAAGTACTTCAACTTGGAAAATGGGTTTAATAGGGACATTCAGAAAGTAACTTGCTCTGAAATGGTCTTTAAAAAGTATTTCTTGGTGTTGAGGTATCCAAAAAGCTGTAAATTATAGTTGTGGGTAAAAAAGATAAGTACTTCAAGTTACAAAATGGGTTTAGGATGAACATTAAGAAAGTAACTTGCTCTGAAATGGTCTTTGAAAAGTATTTCTTGGTGTTGGGACATTCAAAAAGCTGTAAAGTATAGTTGTGGGGGAAACTTCAAGTTGAAAATGGCTTTAGGAGGGACATTAAGAAAGTAACTTGCTCTGATATGGTCTTTGAAAATTATTTCTTGGTGTTGAGGTATCCAAAAGCTGTAAAGTATAGTTGTGGGTGAAAAAGATAAGTACTTCAAGTCGGAAAATAGGTTTAGGAGGGACATTAAGAAAGTAACTTGCTCTGAAATGGTCTTTGAAAAGTATTTCTTGGTGTTGGGACACTCAAAAAGCTGTAAAGTATAGTTGTGGGTGAAAAAGATAAGTACTTCAAGTTGCAAAATGGATCTAGGAGGAACATTAAGAAAGTAACTTGCTCTGAAATGGTCTTTGAAAAGTATTTCTTGGTGTTGTGGTATCCAAAAAGCTGTAAAGTATAGTTGTGAGTGAAAAAGATAAGTACTTCAAGTTGGAAAAGGGTTGATATAAAAAAATACCATGTTAAAAAAAAATTCAAAAATTATTTTTAAAAAATGGGGGGGATGGGGTTCCGGTGGTCTTTGGGGGCTCGATGTGCATTAGGGGGACCGGGGGCCGTTGGGATTGGGGTAGGGGACCTCACGACACTGTTCAAATGGAACTTGGGTATTATAACGACCACAGAGTTTCACCCTCAAATCCTCTTCTAAAACATCTTCTAAAATCATCTTTTGAAATGTCTGTTTCGCCAAAATAATTCCCTAAAATGCCTAAAATGGTTTCGCCCATTTCAACTTGTAAAATGGGTTTAGGATGGACATTAAGAAAATAACTTGTTCTGAAAAGATATAATAAAGCCTTAAAAAAGTATTAAAAAATATGGAGGGGACTCTTTGGGGGCCCGGGGAGGGCCTTTGGGGGTCTGGGGGGGCCAGGTGGGAGCCCGGGGAACCTTTGGGGACCGGGGGGTTCCTTCAGGATTGGGGTATGGGGATTGGAACCCTTTGGATCGGGGTAGGGTGATCGGGCCCTTTGGGGTTGGGGTAGAGGACCTCACGACACTGTTCAAATAGAACTTGTTTACTATAACGACCACACTCAAAACTTCCTCTAAAACCTTTTCTAAAATCATCTTTTAAAATGTCTCTAACTGTTTCGCCGAAATAATTCCCTAAAATGTCTAAAACCGTTTCACCCAAATAATCCCCTAAAAGTAATCTCAGCGTGTTCCTTTTGTTTTTGGCATCTCTGTGCTTTCACATTTCAAATTTCTAGGAAACCCTTTCGTACGTTAATCTCTTCATCTCATAAATGTTCCTAGCTACACTATTAAGGTTTCGTTAGAATATCAATTTATCTCTCCTACTTAAAGCTCAGTGAAGCCGTATTTAAAAATAGAATTTCTATCTCTTTAGCCTCCCGCATAATTCCAAGATAACAAGTGATGTTATTTCTAATTCCTGACAGTAAAGATCAATGAAGCCCTATTTAAAAATAGAATATTAATTTTTCTCTCTGACCTAAAGAACGTTTGTCCCTCAGACCTAAGATTAAAGAAAGCCATAATGTTTCTTAATTCCCCCTTCGTGAATCAATACATTCCCCTAGCGATTATGTAAATCAATTTCTCAGATTAGGTTAGCCCAAAGATCAAAGAAGCCATGTTTGTTTCTTAAAGAAACCTGTTCCCCTTCGTGAATCAATAAATCTTCCACCGATTATGTAAATAAATTTCTCAGGTTAGGTTCGCCTAAAGACATAAAACAGACATAAATTGCTGTTGACATCCATAAATGTGAGAAAGTTCCTGTTTTTTCATTCTCACTGACAAAAACCATAAAACAGACATAAATTGCTGTTGACATCCATAAATGTGACAAAGTTCCTGTTTTTTCATTCTCACTGACAAAAACCATAAAACAGACATAAATTGCTGCTGACATCCATAAATGTGAGAAAGTTCCTGTTTTTTTATTCTCACTGACAAAAACCATAAAACAGACATAAATTGCTGTTGACATCCATAAATGTGAGAAAGTTCCTGTTTTTTCATTCTCACTGACAAAACCAAAAAACAGACATGAAGTGCTGTTGACATCCATGAAAAACATCAAATAAATTGACCAACACACATAACCATCCAAGAAAACAACCATAAAAGTGAGAAAATTCATGTTTTTTTAAGTGAGAAAATTCCTGTTTTTTCATTCTCAGTGAGAAAACCATAAACCACGTGGTCATCGTGGGACTGGCGACCCCCTTTCTACTTATGTCAATATAAAACGAACAGAAATTAATTAAAAAACTTTTTCCACAAAATAAGTTTTTCAAAGAAAAGTAAAGAACTCCATTAAACAAAAAATGAGCAAAAATAAAATCAAATAATCTACCAAGTGTGAAACTACCACAAATCAGCATTCATAAATAAATGAAACCCAAAACGAACAGAAATTAGAATAAATAACCGAGTCAAACTCAAAACGAGCAGAAATTAACATAAGTTGGGCGCTAAACCCTTATGCCTTCCCAAGGCCAGAACAAAATATGCACTTTACTGAAATAATACAAATGAACATGTATTGTCAGTTTAATATACATATCCTGATATTTAGTAATCAAAATGTTAAAATTATTTGATTTATTAAAATTATAAAAATAAAAACATTTATATATAGCCGTAGCTTCCAATAATCCACTCACACTTTTACTCAGAAATGTCTTTTTTCCTTTGGAGTAAAAAAAAAAACTGGTCGTATCTCAACCACTCAAACAATGCAATAGGGCCAAACAGGATAACCATTAAGTTGGTTTGGATTTTGCCACACAATGAACTAGAACTATTTTTTCGGGAAAAAATCACAATAATGTCTGCGTCATTAGCAAGATCAATAGCTTTGGAACACCCATTCCCTGGGCAAGATGCAACATGAAGCACTATGTGAGTGTCGGCCTCTTCTTGAGTGTTTTGAAGCTCTGAAATAGCGACAGGAACTTCATCCATCTGGAGCCTCACCACGCTCTTTCTCTCTGAAAAGCCTCCTTCCGCAAAAATGCTGAAATCACTTCTGGGAATGCACTAATTTTCCATTCTGCAAACACTAATTCGATTATCTTTGCTTTACACTTGGAATTCTTGAGAATAGCATTTAATTTTAAAGCATTATTGTCTCTGTCATAGAAATGGTTTTGTCAACAATTTTTCGCCTCTTCGTTCATGGCTCCCACTACTATCTTTGAGGCACCCAGAAGAGCCAGAGGGATCCATGTGACCCAAAAGCCCGTCATACCTAACTGCAACCACAAGCAACTGTCGAGCGTCTGCAGGTGAAATATCCAGAAATTTCTGAAATATCCTCTGAGAGAAACATTTCAAAGTCTCTTTGTCAATTGGCTTCTGAAACCGAAAATATGGCATGCAATCAACAACCACTCCCACTTTTTTGCAGGTTTGGTGGTCCGCTATTACAGTTGGCCACGAGTCTACATTCAAATAGTTCTTGAATAGATATAGCAAAACTGATTTTGTACCACTACGTAGTCTCCGAACGCCTTCTTTTTCTTCAAAAATGCTATTTGAAAATGGAAGCAATTCGTCCAATAAGATTTTCCCAGAACATCCACTGGAGATCCTTGACCCCCTTGGCATGCCAGCATGACCTTTTTAATAAGATCAAGTTTCTGTAATGCTGTCACAGGTACCCTTTTGACTGCAGTAACCAGTTTTTTGGCGTGTCAATGGTTTTAACTTTAATATTTGAGAAATTTTCCCACTCAGAAATCCTTCAATAGCTTTGAGGCCGATGTCTTCAGCAGCTACGCTAGAATTTCCTTTCCAACTGCTTTCTCAGCCACTTCATATGTCATTATGTTAGTCAAGGTCTCTTCATCATAACTTCTTCAACATAATTGTCGATTTAAACTTTCTCAGCCCTCGCCGGTTTATTCTCAAATTCACTTAGCCGTTCAATTCTGGCCAGTTGGCACAAAGCCCTTGAAACTTTTGCACAAAATGGCCCTGTAGCTGTCCACTTTGAGACGGAAAACAGGCTTAGAGTTATATCTTTAATGCCAATTTTTTGCTTAGCTTCTAAGTTTAGGCTGGATTCAAGGTCATGATCAGGTGGCACAAGGTTCATTGATCATTCTTTGCGCTTGACATTAAAAAAGCTGGACAAAAATTCTGCTCGTATTCCTTCTGAAATGTCTTGCATTTCTTTCAAGTATATCATCAAACACTCAGCATACTTATAATGGCCGGAAGATGCCATGTACGGGACCATTAGCCTCACTGAGTTCAAATACTCTTTTCAATCACCAGCACGCGCACTCAGAAGAAACTGCGTGAGTATAAGCCCCATTCTTATCAGAGGCAACGCTGTATCAGTGCCTATAGTAAAGGCCATACGGCTCCAATGTTTAATTATTTATTTACTTTTATTTTTTTCCAGAGACACTTCATATGGAAGGGGTCGTCGTCAAAACTTCAAAGGGAGCTCATTTGCTTGGAAATCAAGAGTTCTAGAGCTCTTTTTAATAGTCGAAAATGATTGGAGGGCAACTAGCCCCCCCCCCCGCCCCTTAGTCCCCCAAACACATCCAATAAAAATTTTGAGATAGCCATTTTGTTAAGCGTAGTTGAATTCCGGATGGAAAATCTGTTTTTAAGGAGGACACTCCCCCAAAACCGTCAGGCCAAGGGTTTTAAGTTATGCCCTGGGGGCATATAAGGTTTTTATAGAAGGCGTTGTCGTAGAAACTTCAAAACAGCCTCATTCGATTGGAAATTCAAAGGGCTAGTGCCCTTTTTAAAATGCGAAAGTGATTGGAGGGCAACTCGCCCCCCCCACACCCACCATTCCCCCAAACACATCCAATCAAAATTTTTAGATAGTCATTTTGTTCAGCGTAGTTGATTTCCGGATAGAAAATGTATTTTTGAGGAGGACACTTCCCCACCAACTTCAGGGCAAGGGTTTTAAGTTATGCCCTGGGGGCATATAAGGTTTTGATAGAAGGTGTTGTCGTAGGAACTTCAAAAAAGGCTTATTCTAATGAAAATTCATAGGGATAGTGCCCTTTTAGTCGACAGTGATTGGAGGGCAACTAGCTTCCCCCCCCCCCCCGCCCATCATTCCCCCAAACACATCCAATCAAAATTTTGAGATAGCAATTTTGTTCAGCGTAGTTGATTTCCAGATAGAAAATATGTTTTTGAGGAGGAAACTCCCTCACAACCCTCAGGGCAAAGGTTTTAAGTTATGTCCTGGGGGCATATAAGGTTTTTATAGAAGGCGTTGTCATAGAACGTCAAAAAAGGCTCATTCAATTTGAAATTCAAAGGGTTACTGCCCTTTTAATAGTCGAAAGTTATTGGGGGGGCAACTAACCCTCCTGTCACGCCCACCTTTTCCCCAAACACATCCAATAAAAATTTTGAGATAGCCATTTTATTAAACGTAGTTTTAAGTTCTGGAAATTAGGTCTTTGAGGATGACAACTGCCCCACAGCTGTCAGGACAAGGGTTGCAAGTTATGCCCTGGGGGCATATAAGGTTTTGTATAGACAACGTTGTCGTAGAAACTTCAGAAAGGGCTCATTAGATTTGAAATTTAAATGTCTAGTTCCCTTTTTAATAGTCAAAAGTGATTTTAAGGCAACTGACACCCCTTCTACTCCCACCATTTCCCCAAACACATTCAATTAAAACTTTGACATAGCCTTTTCTTTCAACGTAATTGAAAGTTCTGGAAATTTTATTTTTGAGCAGGATAATCTCCCTACTGTCTTCAGGGGCAAGGGTTATAAGTTATGCCTTGGTGGGCATATATGGTTCTTATGGATGGAATGCTCGTATAAACTTCAGAGAGGACTTTTTGATTGAAAATTGAAAGTTCTAGTTCACTTTTTAAGTGTCAAAAGATATTGGAGGGTAAGCAGCTCCCCGCCCCCCCCCCCAAAAAAAAAAAAAAACATTTTTTCCCAAATGCATCTAATAAAAAATTTAAGATAGCTATTTTGTTAAAAATAGTTCAAAGATCATATAACAAAAATTACAGTGTCGACATAACCCACCAGAGCCCAAGGGCAGGCGTTTTAAGCTTTGCCCTGGGGGCATATATGGGTCTTATGGAAGGGATGCTCCTATTAACTTCAAAGAGGGATAATTTGATTGGATTTTGAAAGTTTTAATTCACTTTTTAAAAGTGAAATGAGATTGGAAGGCACCTAGTCTCCACACCCTTTTTTCCTCAAACCCATCCGATAAGATCTTTTAGATCGCTTTTTTTTAATAGTTCAAAGACCATATAAAGAAAACTCAGGGGTCAACACAGCCCCCCAGGACCCGAGGGCAGGTGTTTTAAGTTATGCTTTGGGGGAATATATGGTTCTTACTGAAGGGATGCTCGTATAAAATTTGGGGATGGCTTATTTGATTGGAAATTTAAATTTCTAGTTCAGTTTTAGAGTAAAAAGAGATTGGATAGCAACTAGCCCCCCCCCCCCTGCCCCTATTTCCAAAATGCATCCAATACAAATTTTGAGATAAGCATTAAGTAAAAAATTGCTCAAAAGTCAGATAACAAAAACTCAGGTGTCACCACAACCCCCAAGGGCCCGGGGGCAGGCGTTTAAGTTATGCCCTGGGGCATATATTGTTCGTATGAAAGGGATGCTCGTATAAATTTCAGAGAGGGCTCATTTGATTGAATTTTGAATGTTCGAGCTCAGTTTTTAATTGTCATAAGAGATCCGAGGGAAGCTATTCTCCCCATGCCTTCTTTTTCAAAATACATCTGATGAAAATTTTGAGATAGAAATTTTGTTAAAAATAATTCAAAGGTCGGATAAGAAAAAATCTGGTGTCAATAGATCTCCCCAGGGCACAGAGGATGGCTTTCTAAGTTATGCCCTAAGGGCATGTATGGTTCTTATGAAAGGGATGCTCGTATAAACTTCTTAGAGGGCTCATTTGTTTGGAAATTAAAAGTTCTAGTTCACTTTTTAAGAGTCAAGAGAGTTAAACTTTCCCTCCTACGTTCTTTTTTCCCAAAACCTGTCCACTACAAATTTTGAGATAGCCAGTGTTTTGGAAATTGTTCAAAAATTAAATAACAAAAACTTCCTCCAGAGCCCGGGGGTTAGACGTTGTAAGTGTTGTCCTGGGGGCGTATATGGTTCCTATGAAAGGGATGCTCGTATAAACTTCAGTGGGGCCTCATTTGATTGGAAATTTAAAGTTCTAGTTCAATTTTTAAGAGTCAAAAGATATGCGAGGGCAACTAGCCCCCCCCCCCACATACACTCTTTTTTCCCCAAGCCCATCCGATAAAATTTTTATAATACCCATTTCATTAAAAATAGTTCAAAGGTCAGATAAGACGAATTTCTGTGTCGACGGAACCCACCAGGACCCAGAGGCAGGCATTATGAGTAATGCTCTAGGGGCATATATAGTTCTTATGGAAGAGATGCTTGTAGGAAGGGCAGAATATCTCCCGGGCGCACATAATGTATGCATTTTTTTATGGTTTTTGTCACTGAGAATGAAAAAACAGGATTTTTCTCACTTTGATGAATTTTCATGGTTAATTGATTCTAATGGGGTCAATGACACCTCTTTCAAGGTCGATTTATTTGTTGTTTCCAAGTGTATTGTCTCCGGAGTGAAGTTTGTTCATGCGCATTAACGGTGGGGAAGTTATATATTGATATAGGACAAGAGGGGGGAAATGGATTTCCGAGAAATTGATTGCGTAATCGATGAGGAACTAAATTTCTGAGAAATTGATTACATAATAAGTGGGGAGAATGTATTGATCTGATAACGGGAAACAGGATTACGTGTCCCCTTCTAAGCCAATCAGGGAACCGGTTACATAAGATGTCTTTCTCTAAGCCAATCAGGGAGCCGGTTACATATGGTTTCCCATTAGATCACAATTCGCCCTTGAGATTTCGTATATAACGAACATGCTTTGTGATTAAACTTTCAGAAAGTTCTGTGACACTATGGATATAACATTGGATATTATTGATTTGGATACTCTGGATACAACGACTAACAATGTGAGTTCTGTTTAGTAAATTTTCATACTTTATTTTCAAATAAAATCATTTTACATAGCCCCCACAATATATTCAAATTCAGGTAACCCCCCCCCCACACACACACACAATACAAACTCCACTATACATTGTTTATACTCGCTAGAGAGCGTAAAATATGTTCTTTTTTACCAAGTAGACCTAACCTCACCCCTCCACACCCCTCTCTGTTTATGACTTTAATTCTTCCAATAGAAATAATTCTGTTTTTGATAAATTTATTCTTTCTGGAAGCCTATCTAAAATTGACAGTCAACTTCTGTCAACCCTTAGCTATTAATATACTGTTGCCATTTAAGCCGTAGTTAACTTGACTTAAGCATTTCCGCAATAATTTAAACAGATGTAATTATTGAACCCTTTAAAGTGTATATCCTGCTTTGCTAAATCCTTATGAATTTGGATAGAAAAAGCTTCCACTAAAAAAAAAAACTTTTTCCCGTCAAATTTAAAACAGTTTCACGCAGAAAGAGATTGCTGTCTATTAAGCTTGTGGGTTCACAATCTGTATGGAAGAATGAAGCGAGTTATTTCCCAAAATAATTGCTAACAAATATTTTTAAGGACATTATGTAAAAAAGGGGGGAAATATGTGAAAGGGGGAGGGGGGATGCTAAAATCTGTTTAGAGTGAATATTTTTTAGATACATCTTGAAAGGTCTCGCCGGAAAACGAGAGCCATTATTCCTTTTTTCTAGCTTTCTTTCGATAAAGTTTCTTTTATATTCCCAGGAGAGAGCGTGAAAACTATGGTTTTTTAACTTTGATATACAAGGCTAGAAAGAAAAGTCTTTAGCAGTTGCATGAAGACTATATTAAGTGTAAATTGAATAGCATTTACGTCTAAGATCGTAAATTTTAGGCCTATAAGCTGCTGGGTTAGCAAGCTTTTTTTCTATTTTAAAGCCTATAGACTGGAACATTAAAAAAAAAATTTCTAAATGGTAAAAATAGAAACATTGATTTCTATCCTAAGGCCACGAATTACTGATTGTCAAGTTTTATTTTTTTCAAAAGATATGCAATAAAAACGTATGATTTCCAAGCTTAGTATATTTCTCGTAAAATTTTACTTTTTGCTTTGCTTTTTCGGCTTAGGGGAGGGGGCTTCTTTATGATAAATGCTTTCTAGACAAAATTATGGTTAGGGGGCGGGGGGGGTCACTAATTTTTCTTCTGTAAAAAAAAGGGAAAAATTATTTCAATACTAAATTTTTCCTTTTTGTAAGGACAATTATGAAGAATTTGCACCTCCACCTGAAAAAAGAGCAAGAGGTAATTATAAAACCCCTGCGAAGGTAACAGTTACTTGGTATGGCCACTGGCCCAGGCCCTCCTAGCAATTGATGCCTGCCCAAGTCCAATCCAATCAGGACCCAATGAAGCCTGCCAGTGGCATTGCCGTCATTGCATCTGTGCAAGCCCGTGACATCACTGGCTCGACTACACAAGTCCGTACCGTCACTGCCCCTGCTGCACAAGCCGCAGCCCAATCTGCGCAAGAACATAACGCCGCCGGCCCGTCCACCCTCCATCATGCGTTGCCTGGGCCTTCAAGAGCTGCCCCACTTACACAAGGTCAGGAGGTTGCCCTCCAGCATGCTATGCCAGGGCCTTCAGGCACACAAATGCAGTCGGAATATAAAAATGTAAGCATTTCTACCTGGTTATAGAAATTTCTAAACAAACCCATTTTTCAACTCTGTACAAGTGTGTCAGAGATATTAAAATGTTATTTTCTCTATAATCCCCCACCTCATCTTTTAAATTTCTCTGCCCCCTCCCCTCAGAGATATCTAAATATAATGTAATTTTTTTACCTGTCAAAGAAACCGCTCTTTTTTTAATCTTTTCTATTTTCTCTGCCCACTGTAGGCATCTTCGCTATTTTTCAACCTCATAATAATATTTTTAGCTAATTTCTAGTTTACTGTTAGAGAGTCTTTTTATCTCAAAATGCTATTTTTCGCTAGAATATTATAGTTTTAAGGGGTCTTCCAACAATCGATTCATTTCATCACAGTAAAAGCGTGTCAGAAATATTAAAAGACATTGTTCCCCCTTTTAAATCAGGTTAATTATTGTATACATTCAGTCTGTTGAATTCTCATAGTGAAGCCAAAAAAGTCACTATATTCCGATCATAATTTCCTCGTAGCAAACTGTATGTTGCGTTATAAACTGTATGGCCAGAAAGGGATAGGGTATCAATTAAAGACCTCGTTTTTTTCCAAAGCAGATATAGAGTATTAGTATTAATTAGTTTTTGAGGAGTTGTATGAAAAAAATCAAACCTTCTATGTCATCCTTTAGATTGTATTAAGGTGGAACTTTCAGAACACATAGAGAGTAGGGAACTAAATGCTACTGCTAAGCGCGTTTTTTTAATAATAATCCAATTTTTCAAAAATAGGAGTGATTTAGACACTTTGAAAATTAGCTATTATCTTTTATAGGTTTTATTGGTTCCATATTCGCCATCTTCCCCCTGTTCGTCAGTTGGAGAAGAAGACGCGCCTGTGGAGCTCTGCAACAATTTACATATCAATGGTAATTCACTTGAAATAGCGTTTAACACTAATGATTTTTTAACTGATTATTTTAATGTTGATAATAGCAAAGTTGAGCAGGGGGACTTGAGTCCAAACACCTTACAAATTTTAGAGGATTTTACAAATGAATTAACAGGGAACCCTCCCCCCACTGATAACATACTTCCACTTCAAACAACTGAAGTGACTTCCCATAGCCCTATAATTGAACAATGTGTGGGAGGAGGTGGTGATAATATACAAGAGGGGGAGAAGGTGGGGGAGGGTAATATCCAATTTACTTCATTTCCTGAGTTTCAACTCTCAAACACAATTTGAAATGCAATAGTTGTCTAAATTGTAACTTTTGGAGATCCTTTTAATTCACCTTTGGGTGATAATTTTGTGTTAGATCATGTAGAAATTGTTCATGAATATGTAGATAGAATTCGCGCACTGCTAGAAAACCACATTCAGTTTTGGGGAGGAGGTAGGGATTCAATTAAGGTTTCTATTGTTTTAAAGGTATTTTCTTTAAATGAGGGGAAAAGTGAGGTTTATCATCATTATGTAAATACCGAGATACGAGTGGTCTATTCCAATTTAGTTAATTTTGAGGGTGTTTTTTTAGAGTGGATAGGCCATATTATTACGCATCTCGAGAATTATAACGAAAACGGGAGCCGGTCTGTAGTTTTATTTGTTGAAAATTTAAGCGTTAATATCTGTAAATTTAAAAAAGATTTTATTTTAATAGGGGGTGGGGCGTCTGAGAGGGCAATTGAATTAAAATATAATCCCGATTTAGAGGGTTGTCGAGGTGTCCAGCGAATCTGTTTTGAAACAGCTCAAAAATATTTCAAGTACGCTTTCCTCATTTCAGCTTTCCGGCCTTTGAAAGATGGCGCTACAAAGACGAATTTAGATTACTGGACTGTACATGGGAAGGAGGGGTCCGATTTTACCATTGTAGATTTTTCTTGTTTAGAGGGGAAATACCCAGAAACGCTCAGGTCTATTGATATTTTGAAAGGGCCAATGCCCATTTAAATATCGGCGTTACTGTGGTTCAGTATGAAACCTAATTTGAAGATGGGGTTCGTTCTAAAAAAAGGGGGTGGTGTTGCCGGTAAGACGCCTGTCGATTGAATTGGTGAAACACTGGGTATGGTTGTTATACACACCACCTAGTGACCCCAATTCAATTGGCCATATTAACCCAATTACAGACATTAGTAGGGTTCTGGGGGAGGGTAAAAAGGGGCGGTTAGATATTTCTACTGTCCAACATGCCTGTCTTGATTCCGTAGAGATATAAAACTACGGGATCATATGAAGCATTGTAGACGGCATGGCTACCAGTCAGTGGAAACAGTTTCAGGGGATAGGGCCATTTTACGTTTTAAAAATTTTCAAAACACCCTCCTCCAGAGCAATAAAATCTCGTTGGATTGTGAAGCGAAGTTAGTGGAAGTGAACAATCTTCGATTTCCGAACCGAATCAAAGAACATCAAGCTATTGCAGTCTCCTACGCCCACGAGCAAAGAGACAGTTCTAACAATATGCAGTTGTTAGAAATAGTTGAAATGTTCGATGAGGGAGAGTGTATGGTCAAGGCACTGACTAAATTAATTGACACCGGTAATGGCGCTATTTCTCGTTTGAGAAATACGCATTACCCAATGGTGCTGTCTGCAGAGGATCGTCTCGCGATTAAAAATCAAAAAATATGTTGGGTTTGTAAGGGGGAGTTTGAAGAGGGGGATAAGGGGAAAGGGAAAAGAGGGGGGAAGGGGAAAGTCAGAGATCACGACCACTTGTGGAAGGAAATATCCTCTGGGGGTAGTAATTTTAGAGGGGTAGTGCATCAATCGTGCAACATAAACGTTAGCCAGCAGTTTTTTATTCCAGTTTTTATTCATAATTCAAATTGCGATTTAAAATTTATTTTACCGGCACTGGCAAGTATGCACAGGGAGGGAGGGGGAGTAGATAGTCCATGGGTAAATAATTTATTTACCTATAACATCATTCCCAAATCAGCAGAGAAGCTAGTGCTTCTTGAGCTGAAATGGCAGGTAGTAAATAATGGGCATACGTGCCGAAATATAATCAGGGTTTTAGATTCTTTCAGTTTTTTTCCCAAGTCATTGAGTCAATTGATTCAAGTACAGAAAAGCAACAATTTTGATAGTTTTCCATTGCTTAAACAGCACTTTC
>NC_142801.1:74315596-74393096 GCF_049724085.1 Artemia sp. Qi Xiang Cuo | reverse complement strand
TGTCCTCTCTGTGTGTGATTCGTCTCTTTGTGTCTGTCGTCTCTGTGTGTTTCTCGTCTCTGTGTGTGTG
Organism: Artemia sp. Qi Xiang Cuo; assembly: GCF_049724085.1. Taxonomy (NCBI): domain Eukaryota; kingdom Metazoa; phylum Arthropoda; class Branchiopoda; order Anostraca; family Artemiidae; genus Artemia; species Artemia sp. Qi Xiang Cuo. The sequence continues at coordinate 74,393,026 of NC_142801.1, read as the reverse complement.
TCGTCTCTATGTGTAAGTCGTCACTTTGTGTTTGTTGTCTCTCTATGGTTGTCGTCTCTGTGCATGTGTCGTCTCTATGTGTCGTGTCTGTGTGTTTGTCCTCTCTGTGTGTGATTCGTCTCTTTGTGTCTGTCGTCTCTGTGTGTTTTTAACTTTTTGGGTCACCTGCCGGAGAGTCTGGGCGGGTGGGCGCCCCAAAATATTGTCCCAAATTCCTCTCTCAATTTAGCACTTGTTCACGGATGCCGAGCGTCTCCAGTCACTTTCACAATAGTATCTATTCATTGTCTCAGCTCAGTTTATAAAATCTGAGCCAATTTCCACTTTTTCAAATTTAGGGTCACTTGCCTGAGACTCTGGGCAGGTGAGGTGGGCACCTCCAAAAATTTGTCCCAACTTCCACTCTCACCTTAGAACTTATTCACGGATACCTAAAACTGTCAACGGTTAGACTGTTGCCCTAGCGGTAACCATGCCATGCTCTACACACACCAACAATATATTTTTTGTTTTTTGTTTTCCATTTTCACAATGGGGTTCCAATCGAGCTCATGTCCATCGCTTAGCATTCAGGTCTTGACAAATAAAGCCCAGATAGTCGGACCCAAACGCTCCAATCTGGACACTGACTAAGACCCCAATTCTGAGCTAGTGAATTTCCACAGTTCAGGCAGGTGTACTAAGACCCCAAAACTGAGCTAGGGGATTTCAACCATTCAGGCTGGTCGACTGAGACCCCAAAACAGAGAAAGTGAATTTCTTCCGTTCAGGCTGGTGGACTGGGACCCCAATACTGAGCTAGTAGATTTCCACCATTCAGACTTGTGGACTGAGACCCCAATACTGAGCTAGTGGATTTACTCCATTCAAGCTGGTGGACTAAGACTTTTCTACTCGTAAACTAATTTTTAAACTAAATAGTTACCCCCTCCTCCCTCAGAAAGTTCAGAAAAACACAATAGCCTTATCTGTAGTGAAGCATGTTTCTACTCGTCAACTAATTTTTAAACTATATATTTAACCCCTCCTCCCTCAGAAAGTTCAGAAAAAAAACACACATGTTAAGAAAAACACAATAGCCTTATCTGTAGTGAAGCATTTTTCTACTCGTAAACTAATTTCTTAAACTAAATAGTTACCATCGCTCTCCCCCTCAGAAATTTCAGAAAAACATAATAGCCTCACCTGTAGTGAAACATTTTTCTACTCGTAAACTAATTTTTTAAACTAAATAGTTACCCCCGCTCTCCTCCCTCAGAAAGTTCAGTAAAACACAATAGCCTTATCTGTATTGAAACATTTTTCTACTCGTAAACTAATTTCTTAAAATAAATACTTACCCCCTCCCACCTCCCTCAGAAAGTTCAGAAGAAAAAAACACAATAGCCTTATCTGTAGTGAAGCATTTTTCTACTCGTAAACTAATTTCTTAAACTAAATAGTTACCCCCACCCACCTCCCTAAGAAAGTTAAGAAAAAAAAAAAAAAAAAGCCTTATATGTAGTGAAGCATTTTTCTACTCTTAAAAAAATTTTTAAACTAAATAGTTACCCCCTCCTCCCAACACAATAACCTTATCTATAGTGAAGCATTTTTCTACTCGTAAACTAATTTTTAAACTAAATAGTTACCCTCTCCTCCCTCAGAAAGTTCAGAAAAAAACACACATGTTCAGAAAAACACAATAGCCTTATCTGTAGTGAAGCATTGTTCTACTCGTAAACTAATTTCTTAAACTAAATAGTTACCATCGCCCTCCCCCTCAGAAAGTTCAGAAAAACACAATAGCCTTATCTGTAGTGAAACATTTTTCTACTCGTAAACTAATTTTTTAAACTAAATAGTTACCCCCTCCTCACTCAGAAAGTTCAGAACAACTCAATATCCTTATCTGTATTTAAGCATTTTTCTACTCGTAAACTAATTTTTAAACAAAAAATTTACCCCCCACCTTTCTCAGAAAGTACAGAAAAACACAATAGCCGTATCGGGAGTGTCGCATTTTTCTACTCGTAAACTAATTTCTTACACTAAATAGTTATCCCCACCCACCACCCTCAGAAAGTTCATAAAAAAAAACACAATAGCCTTATCTGTAGTGAAGCATTTTTCTACTCGTAAACTAATTTTTAAACTAAATAGTTACCCCCTCCTCCCTCAGAAAGTTCAGAAAAACACAATAGCCATATCTGTATTGAAGCATTTTTCTACTCGTAAGCTAATTTTTAAACTAAAAAGTTACCCCCTCCTCTCTCAGATAGTTCAGAAAAACACAATAGCCTTATCTGTAGTGAAGCATTTTTCTACTCTTAAACTAATTTCTTAAACTAAATAGTTACCCCCCTCCTCCCTCAGAAAGTTCAGTAAAACACAATAGCCTTATCTGTATTGAAGCATTTTTCTACTCGTAAACTAATTTCTTAAACTAAATAGTTACCCCCTCCTCCCTCAGAAAGCTCAGAAAAACATAATAGCCTTATCTGTAGTGAAACATTTTTCTACTTGTAAGCTAATTTTTTAAAATAAAAAGTTACCCCCGCCCTCCTCCCTCAGAAAGTTCAGAAAAACATAATAGCCTTATCTATATTGAATAATCTTTCTAATCTTAAACTAATTTCTTAAACTAAATAGTTACCCCCTCCACCCTCAGAAAGTTCATAAAAAAAAAAAACAATAGCCTTATATATAGTGTAGAATTTTTCTACTAATAAACTAATTTTTAAACAAAAAAGTTACCCCCTCCACCCTCAGAAAGTTAATAAAAACACACTCGCCTTATCTGTAGTGAAGCATTTTTCTACTGGTAAACTAATTTTTAAACTAAATAGTTACCCCCTCCTCCCTCAGAAAGTTCAGAAAAAAACACACATGTTCAGAAAAATACAATAGCCTTATCTGTAGTGAAGCATTTTTCTACTCGTAAACTAATTTCTTAAACTAAATAGTTACCCCCACCCCCCTCCCTCAGAAAGTTCAGAAAAAAAAAACAATAGCCATATCTGTAGTGAAGCATTTTTCTACTAGTAAACTAATTTCTTAAACTAAATAGTTACCCCCTCCTCCCTCAGAAAGTTCAGAAAAACACAAAAGCCTTATCTGTAGCGAAGCATTTTTCTACTCGTAAACTAATTTTTAAACTAAAAAGTTACCCCCCACCTCGCTCAGAAAGTTCAGAAAAACACAATAGCCTTATCTGTAGTGAAGCATCTTTCTACTCGTAAACTAATTTATTAAACTAAATAGTCACCCCCTCCTCCCTCAGAAAGTTCAGAAAAACACTTTCACTTAACTACGACTAAGTTTGTTAAATGTGAGCTAAAATCCAAATTAATACAAAACTTAAAATTTTCTCCCCAAGAAAATATTTGAATATGATTTGGTTTTCTGACGAGAATTAGACAAATCCATGTCTTAATCATCAACCTTTTGTTTTCATAACTCAGATAAGACACGTTTAAACTCTGACTTTAAAAGGGACTCTGTAATTAAAAACACATGCGGTTTTTAGACTGGAAAAGAGATTTTTTTGACAATTGGGAAAAAGGGGCATTTTTTGAACGAAATAGCTAAAAGTACAGAATTATGCTCCTAACAAAACAATGGGGGAGGGGGTTTTTGTTTTACATAATAGAAAAAAGCATACTTAGCGTTTTCTATCGAGTATACACATCATATTTTAAGGGTTTGTATTGTTGGAGGGGGGTGCTAAGTCCCCCTGAAATTTAAATTTACTATTGAAATGATTTTTTTTTTATCTGGAAGTAAGTTTAAAAAAAATTAGTAAGCTGTACTCACATTGACAATTGACGGATCCATTGTTCCAAAGTTAATAAAATTGAGATACATAATTTCGTGCGTGCTCCCAAAACATGTTTGACTACTTTATATTATACCAGTTTTTTTTTAAGAATGTACACGGGAACTCATGACGTACATTCATTGTGCAATTGACAACAGAAACAGAAACAAACCTGTCTGCTTAAATTATTATTAGAACCAAACTCTCAAAACATGTTAGACTACATTGTACCTTGCCAAGTTTAAAAAACCTCCGAATATAGTTTCATAACATGCATTATAGTGTTCCGAATCTTAAAATGTTTCCGCTTAAGTTTAATGTCTTAGACATGGGTTTTTCTTTCGCAAATCCGATGTATCGTTCATATTGTATACACTTTTGACCATATTCTTGTAGGCGTGAATGTACGATTAGAATGTACGCTTGAAAGTGCCTAATAGATTGTGAATGTACGCTTGAATGTAGGGTTGAAAGCTTTATATAACTTACTACTTATATGGTTCTTATAGAAAGGATGCTCATATAAACTTCAGATAGGGCTCATTTGATTGAAAATAGGAAGTTCTAGTTCACTTTTAAAGAGTCAAAAGAAACCGAAGGGGAATTAGCCCCCCTCCCCCCACGCCTTTTTTCCCCAAACCCATCCGATACAGATTTTGAGATAGCCATTTTGTTAAAAATAGTTCAAACATCAGGTAATAAAAACTCCGAGGTTGACACAAACCCATTTTTTCACTTTTATATTGTTATTTTGATACCAGTTTTGATACTTTGATGAACATTTGATTTATTTTTAATTTTGATTTTGAAATAAGGAATTTTTTAAGACTTGAAACTTTTGGAATCAAAAACTAACAAAAATTAATTAAAAAAAAATTCCTAAAAATAAGTTTTTCAAAGAAAATTAAAGGCCATTTTAAACTTAAGCTCAGCAGATACAAATACCTGTTAAAATTCAAACTCAAAACGACTAGAAATTACTATTAAAGAATAAATAAAACCCAAAACGAACAGAAAATAAATACACAATCATAGCAAAAGGCATACAACAAGTAATAATATAAGAGAATAAATTGATGTTAAAGCGAGTAATGCTTAGATTGAATGTGAAGATCAAGCTTAAAACGAAAAAAATATTTTGCTATTAAAGTATAAATGAAACTTAAAACGAACAGAAATTAAATCAACAATCAATGCAAACAAACATACAATAAATATTAAAGTAAATGAATAAATAAATCTTAAAACGAGTGAAACTTAAACTGAATATGCAAATCTAGCTTGAAACGAACAATTATCACTACTAACAAGAGTTTGGGTATCGCCTCCTTCCCTCACTGTAAAAGTCTATAACCTACTGCGTCATTGGCGCTTTACTGAAAACCATATGCGTCTTGGGCAGTCTTGGAAAGTAAAAGCAACATCAAATGGAATATTTGATTTATAATGATATTAATTGTTGAAAGATCTATCAGTCTAAGAATTTATATCACTGTAATTTTATCTTTATTTTCAATGCTGTAAGAACTGGAAAAGAAAATATTTGTTATATAATTCCTTTTCAGCTAAGCACCAATGACGCAGTAGGCTTTTGGTTTTTATTTACATTTAAGGAAGGGGGCATTATCCAAACTCTTGTTTGTAGTGAAACTATATTCGTCTTGAACAGCTTTAGAAAGAGCTAATAAATCAAACTGAATATTTGATGTATAATGATATCAATTGCTGAAAGCTCATCAGTTCAAAATTCTACTGTAATTTTAATGTTTATTTTCAATATTAAGTACAAGAGAAAATATTTGTAATATAATTGGCTTTCAATAATGCGCCAATGACGCAGTAGGTTTAAGACTTTTACAGTGAGAGAAGGAGGCGATATCTAAACTCTTGCTTGTAGTGATTTTTGTTTGTTTAAAGCTTGATTTGCATATTCACTTTAAGTTTCACTTGTTTTAAGATTCATCTATTCATTTACATTAATATCTTTTTTATGTTTGTTTGCACTGATTGTTAATTTAATTTCTGTTTGTTTTAAGCTCATTTATACTTTAATAGCAAAATCTTTTTTTTCGTTTTAAGCTTGATTTTCATATTCAATCTAAGCATTACTCGCTTTAAGAACAATTTATTCATTTATATTATTACTTGTTGTATGCTTTTTGGTATGATTGTTTATTTAATTTCTGTTCGTTTTGGGTTTCATTTATTCTTTAATAGTAATTTTTGGTCGTTTTGAGCTTGAATTTTCACAGCAGATTTGTATCTGCTGAGCTTAAGTTTAAAAGTTTTACTGTTTATGTAAGTTCAAAATATTTAGAATTTCTAATTTTTTCTATTCATTTATTCTGCACCTTCCACTAATTTCTGCAACGCAGCAAAATTTTTATACGCAAATTTGTTAAAAGAAAGACTTGTCGAAAAAGAATTGAAAATGTGAATTTCGTAGCCGATTTTGACCAAATCAGCGAAGTCAGTTTTAAAGCACTTCCATAGCAACATTAGATTGAATTAGGCTTAAAGTATAGGATAAGGTAGAATTAAGTTATTCTGTCAACTCTTTAGAAGGAACACTATTACTACTACTACTAAAAACTCACTGCAGCACCCGGCCGCCTGAGTCCAACACAGCTACGCATGCTCCTCCTCCATCCCAATCTATTCAAAGCCTTCCTCTTTACACCCTCCCTGGAAGTTCCCGTTTTCTGTAATTCTGAAAGGAATGAAAATTAAAAAAAAATACTTTTGATTATCAACTAAAATATCCTTACTCTTTGTCTTTTTTCCTTCTATTCCTTCCTTATTAATCCCTTTTTTTCTTTAAGAGACTACGTCATGTGAATGAGTAGTCAATTTTACTTGCAACAGCCATTTAAGTTTGATTTACTCTATATTGCTTGATGTGTCCAAATTTCGGCCATCATTTCTATTCTTTTTGTTTATTTATAGCCATAGTATGGTCTTGCTAAATGCCATATATTTGAGTTGGTTCTAATTTCTAACTCAAAGACTAATTCTGAATTCGTTGTTTGTTATTTCGCAGTGACATAGATTGTCACATCTTCCAGTACATAATTCTTTGAATCATGGAAAAAGACAGCCCTATAGGAAGTAATTGCTTATTCAACACGGCAAAAAGTTATAATGGCCACATTAAACGACTACTCTGTCTTAATGGGGGATGTAAGCATATCCCATATTTGTATGGGAAAGACTGATAAATTGCCAAGAATTGGCGTTTTGCCAACGTTTCTAATTACCGTAAAATATTTTCTTGAAATCTAACTTGCCAATTTTTGCTCCTAGAGTTTACTTTCTGGCCATGTTATTTATGCTACGAAACAAGGATCTGTCGAGAATTTCTTGGATGAAATAGGTCTATGTAATCCCAGTCATTGTAATGGCTACTTAATCTACCACAACAGCGACAGGGGCGTTTTGGAAAAGGTCGTTTTGAAGGCTGTCTCAGAAAGTTGTCTTGGAAAAAGAGTTCCTCTGGTTTCCTGGAGTAAAGAGTCGTAAACCTTCAATGTATTGTGCAGAGTCACTTCATATGGAAGGAGTAGTCCTATGAACATTCGAAGAAGGCTCATTTGACTGAAAAGTTAAATTCCTAGTGCCCTTTTTAAGAGTCAAAATTGATCAGAGGCTAACCAGCCTCCGTCCTTTACCCTTCTCTCATAATTGCCTCCCTCCCCCTTTCCTCTGTACCCCTTAAAGTCATTCGATCAAAATTTTAAGCCAGCCATTCCTTCAAAAATAATGAAAAGGTCCAGTAAGTATTCCTCCAGGGTTGACATGACCCCAACAGGCCCTCAGGCAGTGATAGTAAATAATGTAAAATGGTAATTTTTTAAACATATGTTGAATAATGGAGAAGACGGAGAGGATGCTTGTGCGATAGAGCAAAATCGGCTAAAGGTATTAAGTTAAAAGTTCCAGGGAAAGTTGAAGGGGATTTTTTACTAAATCAAAAGACATTATGCGCATCCTTAATGCCTTCATATTGAAGGGGTGGCCTTAGGAATTTCGGAGGGAGCCTCATTTGATTGGAAATTGAACGTTGTAGTTCTATTTCTAAGAGTCAAAGTGATTGGAGGGCAACAACCAGTCCCCGTCCCTTGCCCTTCTTTACTAACTACCCCATACCCTCCAAAGATACTTGGTAAAAATTTTGAAATAATCGGCTTGTTCAAAATAGTCAGAAGGTTCAATAAATATGCCTCCGGGGATGACATAGCCACCAAAGGCCCATGGGAAATGGCAATAAACAATACATAGTTGTTTAAAGAGAAATTTTATAATGGAAAAGAGGGGCTTTTGCAATATCTGAGGGTATTAAGCTGCCGTTAAGAACGACTAAGGGTATTAAGCTGCCGTTAAGAACGACTAAGGGTATTAAGCTGCCGTTAAGAACGACTAAGGGTATTAAGCTGCCGTTAAGAACGACTAAGGGTATTAAGCTGCCGTTAAGAACGACTCAGGGTATTAAGCTGACTTTAAGAACGACTACGGGTATTAAGCTGCCGTTACGAACGACTAAGGGTATTAAGCTGCCGTTAAGAACGACTAAGGGTATTAAGCTGCCGTTAAGAACGACTAAGGGTATTAAGCTGCCGTTAAGAACGACTAAGGGTATTAAGCTGACGTTAAGAACGACTAAGGGTATTAAGCTGACGTTAAGAACGACTAAGGTTATTAAGCTGCCGTTAAGAACGACTAAGGGTATTAAGCTGCCTTTAAGACCGACTAAGGGTATTAAGCTGCCGTTAAGAACGACTAAGGGTATTAAGCTGCCGTTAAGAACGACTAAGGGTATTAAGCTGCCGTTAAGAACGACTAAGGGTATTAAGCTGCCGTTAAGAACGACTAAGGGTATTAAGCTGCCGTTATGAACGACTAAGGTTATTAAGCTGCCGTTAAGAACGACTAAGGGTATTAAGCTGCCGTTAAGAACGACTAAGGGTATTAAGCTGCCGTTAAGAACGACTAAGGGTATTAAGCTGACGTTAAGAACGACTAAGGGTATTAAGCTGACTTTAATAACGACTAAGGTTATTAAGCTGCCTTTAATAACGACTAAGGTTATTAAGCTGCCGTTAAGAACGACTAAGGGTATTAAGCTGCCGTTAAGAACGACTAAGGGTATTAAGCTGCCGTTAAGAACGACTAAGGGTATTAAGCTGCCGTTAAGAACGACTAAGGGTATTAAGCTGCCGTTAAGAACGAGTAAGGGTATTAAGCTGCCGTTAAGAACGACTAAGGGTATTAAGCTGACGTTAAGAACGACTAAGGGTATTAAGCTGCCGTTAAGAACGACTAAGGGTATTAAGCTGCCGTTAAGAACGACTAAGGGTATTAAGCTGCCGTTAAGAACGACTAAGGGTATTAAGCTGCAGTTAAGAACGACTAAGGGTATTAAGCTGCCGTTAAGAACGACTAAGGGTATTAAGCTGCCGTTAAGAACGACTAAGGGTATTAAGCTGCCGGTAAGAACGACTATGGGTATTAAGCTGCCGTTAAGAACGACTAAGGGTATTAAGCTGCCGTTAAGAACGACTAAGGGTATTAAGCTGACGTTAAGAACGACTAAGGGTATTAAGCTGCCGTTAAGAACGACTAAGGGTATTAAGCTGCCGTTAAGAACGACTAAGGGTATTAAGCTGCCGTTAAGAACGACTAAGGGTATTAAGCTGCCGTTAAGAACGACTAAGGGTATTAAGCTAAAACTTTCAGAGAAATGTGAGAGGGATGTTGAAGTAAGTTAAAAGACAATATATGCTTCTAGTTTGTCAAAAAGGCGTATCTGTGAAATCTCAGGAGCAGCATAGGGTAATAATTTGAAACTTTCAGAGAATTTTGAAGGGGACATTCAACTAAATCAAAAGGCACTATGTGCATCGAGGTTGTCAAAGGGGCGTTTTGTAGTATATCAGGGATTGCTAAGTGTAATTAGAATATTATCGCAAGTACATATGTAGAATAGTCATGGACTAGAGACGGTCTAGTTTTAAGGGCTGCAGGAACGTGACCGTGTAATTGAAGAAAAACGAAAGACAGACAGGAAAAACTATATAGTGAATTCAAATCAAGCAACAGCTTAGTAATATAACTATTTGCTTCAAGGATAAAGTTCCTTGCTGTGTCGTATACTCTAGAGAGTAGCATCAGAAGGGAAGAAACTATTGACATTTATGTAGTGGGGTAATAAGAGACGTAAGACTGAATTAAACTGTGAAGAGAAATGTTTAGAATCGACCCAGGAAAAATGCATTCGAGCTTTCTAAAGATTCCGAGATTTTCGATATCTTCATTTTAATTTACTATAACGATGCCCGAAGGAGAGATTCTCATCATGAAGAATACGGAGGAACCGAACATAATGATCACAAGTTCCAATGAGAGAACCCCTTGAAAGGTGAATTTCCATTCTGACAGCAGTGCCAAGGGTACTGTTGTCAACTAAGGTAACTAGAATGTCGTCACCAGTTGATGGAGTTCTTCTTCTGTGTGCATGGAAAGATTCGGAGTGACGTCGACGACAAAAACTTGTTTATTTATGGCTCATAATTGTAAAAGAACTAAGCCTTTTATGACTCAATTTCAACCTGAGACGGTGAGCAGAAAAGAGAATCCATGGAAATACCCTTTCCAGGCAAATAAGAATCAAACCAAGCGCTATCATACTCTCTTATACCGTAAGGAGATAATTTAAAGAGTAGAATTTGCTAGGTCAAGGAACCAATAGCTGTTCAGACATTCAAAAATATGGAGCAGGATCAGACCAGAATCAAGAGCCGAAATTATTTAAAATAGTAGCTTTTAATAGTATTATAGTATAAATAGTAGCGTAAAATAGTGGTAAATTATTTAAAATAGTAGCACAAGCATGCTCAGTTGAGTGCTCAGCTCGAAAGCCAAACTGAAAATCATGAAAAAATCCTTTCAAACAGTTTGTGACGGTGTTGATCTAATGGTCCTAGAAGATAAAGAGAGAGCTCATTCGGACGGATATTGGAGGTTCTAGTGCCTATTTTCAGTGACCAAAAAGGCTGTGTAACGGGAAAGTGACGTCTTCTGCCATTTTGTGCTACCAAACAACGATTTCGTCCCAAAGAGAGTCAAAGTTGCCATTGATTGACAATTCTAAGATAGCCAATTGAATAATGAGCATCAACAAACTATATATTGACCTTATTGGCTATATATTGACCTTATTGGCTATATATTGACCTTATTGGCTATATATTGACCTTATTGGCTATATATTGACCTTATTGGCTATATATTGACCTTTCTCAGTTGCAGATAAAGCAATGCTACACGGTGGCACATTCGTTCCTGAAAAGTAACGTAGTTTAGTCCATGTAAAATAAAGGGTAAATGCAGACATTTATTTTCCTATTCTTGATTTGACTATGTGGATTCACTTGATTTTTCATGAAATTATGTTCAGTGATATATAATTGACCATGAGGTATCATGAAGGATTGAAGGTTGGATATTGTGTAGGGGGGCATATCATGCCTAAGAAAGCGCATTTCAATGCCGAGATTAGCCAACTCTCCACAAGCCTACACATAAATGTAGAACAGGTTGTGTGGGGGCGGGCATATAGAAATTAATCCCTCATATTCCTTCATTTAAGTTAAGCCTGATCAAAGGTGTTGTGGGGTCATTTTGATTGCTCTCTCATTTTCTGTGGTAAAATAGCAGAAACATATAAATTGCTGTAGAATCTGTTATCCTAAACCTTCCCGTGCTCAGAGTGGCAAATATAGTTCGCGTTCTTCTGATGGCCTAGTATCTTTTGCTGATGACAACACATTTGGCAGTTCGAGGGGCTGTAAATCATAGCTTCGGTTAAATCTAGAAAATTTGTTGGAGAGAGTAATCCTAGAGTTTGATGCTAATTATCTTACCCTAATTCTTTCTAAGTCATTAGTTTTTCATCTTAATGCGCATTTCTCAGGTTTATCCTCGGTTGTCTGAAATTCACTTATCAAATAGGATCATTCGACGTCAAACAGCTCATGGTAACGAACTGTAAGAAATGAGCGATTCGGCTCGATAGTAAACGAAACTCTAAAAAAACGGAATTTTGATGTGAATAGATATTTCAAAAGAAATGGCTTATTTTGCCGATTCCAAATATATAAGATTCATGAAGTTTAGTGTTACCCATCAAAAGCTATGAGCCTAAAAAAATTGCCTGATTTTCGAAAAAGGGGATAAGCATCTCCTAAATTGTAAAGGAATTTTAATCAAAATCGTACCATCAAACTCACGTATCAGATAACACTGATGTAGAAGTTTCAAGCTCATATATACAAAAAAGTGGAATGCATTTTTTGCCTGAAGAAAGATCATGGATGTGTCTTTCTTCTTTCAGGGGCGATGGTAATGAATATTGGGAGAGATTGCGTTCGAACGAAAATTAAAAGTTCTAGTGCTCTCTTTTAAGTGACCAAAGGGTTGGATGGCAACTAGCCCCCCTCCCATCTCCCTTTTTTCTAAGTTTTTCGATCAAAATTTTGAGATATTCATTTTGTTCACCGTAGTTGAATGATCCAATAACTATGCCTTTAGGGGAACGTGGATCCCCGCAGCCCGTGGGGAAAGGCCTGTAAGTTATGCAATTTGCCCATTGTTTGAGTATAGTATTTTTTATTGGGAAGTATAAGACATTTTCCAGGGAGGGAGGGATTTTGCGCTTGGGGTGGGTTTTCGTGGGGAGAGTTTTCGGTGGGGAGGGACATTTCGGGGGGTAAACTCTCCAGGGGAAATTTTTCAGGAAATTTCTGTACAGAATTCTTTTCTTTTTGTCTTACTTTCTCTCTGCCAACTCAATTTCGCCTGCGGAAATGTTACGGGGGAATTTTCCGGGGGAAATTTTCTGTGGGTAGGCTATAGATTTCTGGGAAAAAATTCCATAGATGTGGGGATTTCCGGAGCGATCGGAAAAACGATTAGAAATTAAAATCTTTTTCAAATGAAGGTATGCTAAGGAGAATTTTTCAGGGTGAATCGTCCGCAAGAAATTTTACTGAGGGGTGGAGGGATTTAAGCCAGGATAGAATGGTCTGGAGGGAAATTTAGGAGGAGGTGTATTTTGCGTGGGAGGTACTTTCGACGGAGGATTTTCCCGTGAGAGGAGGGAATTTTTCATGGAGGATGAGCCAGATTTGCCGGCATTATTTGAAAAACGATCAGAAATTAAATATTAAAAAAACAACATTTTCAACTGAAAGTAAGCAGCAACATTAACACTCAAAACGAACAGATATTATTCCGTATATGAAGGGGTTGCCCCCTCCTTAATACTTTGCTCTTTACGCTAAAGTTGGGCTGTTTTGTCACAATATCTTAAGAACGATTCCTGAAAAACACGAGCCGTTTAATTTGAATAGGAAGCTTTTTTAGAAGTGCTAAAAACCTTAGTGTGAAGAGACAGGTATCGGAGAGGGGGGCAACAATGTCGTATAACGAAAAAATTCTCTTCATTTTGAGTTTCAATGTAGCTCCTTAATTTCAGTTTTAAAAAAACAACTTGTTTTTCTTATTTAATAGATGTAAAAATTGATATATTCGTTTTTTGGACATTCTTGTTGATGAAAACCCGTCTTTCAAACGTCCTATTGATTTGATTAAAATGAAGATATGCTGGAGTTGAACATTTTATAAAATGAAAGTTCTAAGGAAGCTTAAACATACTTTTCCTGAATCAATTTGAGTCCTTTTTCACGGCTTGATCCAATCTTATGTTTCTTACGGTCCAATAGTATGGATGTTAACTTTTCCTTCTCTTTTAAAACCGCGTTATAAGGTTTACAATAAAACTAGAAGTCTCATTCAGGACTTTTAGTGGTTTTTAGTGCTTTAAAAAAAGCTGCTGGCTCAAGTTGAGCTACCCTTGTGTTTTAGGAGTTGTTCTTAAAGAACTGGGACAAAAAGTCAAACTTTAGTGTACAGAGCGAGTGATTAACGGGGAGGCAGCCTCCCTCAAATACAGAATAATTCCTGTTCGTTTAATTTCTAATCTTGCTCCTTACTTTCAGCTGAAAAAAACTTTTTATTCGTTTAATACTTCTAAATAGGAAAGTAGACCGGAAAGCCTTTTCAAAAAATTTGCGAAATACAGACAATAAAGATGTCGGTCGATAAATAGCGGGATCGATAATGAAATCGGGATCGATAAATAGTGGGATCGGCAAAGATGTCGGTCGATAAATGAGGTCCGCCTTTAAATAAAACAATCACTCGAGCTCGTTTAAATGAACCGGGAAAGTTTAATTCTCGAAAGATGGATTTACAGGTCTTGTAAAAGGAGAGATGATTGAAGGAAGAATGAATTTCACTACCTTGGTAGGTATACAAGGACCCAGGATCCTTGTTGAGGGGTAAGTTGAACTAAATCAAAAGACCCTAAGCTCATCGTGGTTGTCAAAATTGCATATATGTGATAACTCATGAAGAGCTAAGGATATTAAGTTAAAACATTAAGGGAAGGTTGAGGAGGATACCAAATGTTTAGGAAATGTTGAACTATATTCAGCTTCTATAGTAAATACCTCTCTCTCTCTCTCTCTCTCTCTCTCTCTCTCTCTCTCTCTCTCTCTCTCTCTCTCTCTCTCTCTCTCTCTCTCTCTCTCTCTCTCTCTCTCTCTCTCTCTCTCTCTCTCTCTCTCTCTCTCTCTCTCTCTCTCTCTCTCTCTCTCTCTCTCTCTCTCTCTCTCTCTCTCTCTCTCTCTCGCAAAACACGCTATGTGCATTCAGGTTACCAAAATAATGTATCTGCAATATCTCTTGAATGGCTAAGAGTATTAAGTTAAAACCTTCAAGGAATATTCAGCTAATCAAACGACACTATATGCATCCAGGCTGTTAAAAGAGTGTATCTGCAATATCTCTAGAATAGATAAGTGTATTTATTTCAGACATTCGGGGGATGTTCTACTAAATTAAAAGAATCAATGTGCATCCAGGTTATCAAAGGGCGTATCTGTATCTCTGGAACAGTTAAGTATGCTAAGTTGAAACTTTCAGAAAATGTTGAGTGATGCTGAACTAGCTCTTCACTTTTCTTTCGAAGACTGTTTCGAAAAGTTTTGTTTTTTAATTAGTTTTTAAAAAGATCCAATCCATTTTGGTGAATTTAAAGTATCGGTGCCCCAATATACATAAAATAGTGGAACTTTGCACGTATACAGTTGAACGGCCCTTGTTCTGTTGCCCTGAACGTACAATAATTTTGAATATTTCCCTTTGAATATCCCATAGTTTGATATAATTTACATGTTTTATATTTGGACCTCCTCCCCTTTCCCTAGTACCCTCAATGTTTAATTCGCAGTGTATTTGGCTCCCCGTCACACCCACAAAATAAACTCCCCATAATGTATGCAGATGGTGACATATTGCAGATGTTTTAGCGCTAGGAAACTTCTATTTTGCGGTGCAATACTAATGCTTTCTCATCTTTTACATTGTCGAGTTTTAGACTCTTCAGTTTAATATTCAACTGTTCCTGGAAAGTTTCTCTCAATTTCTCATCCTGGCGTTTATCAACATCATAGCTTCCCGGAAAATAGTTACCCTTCCTTAATTTCAGCTTTAGATTATGTCTAGAGACTGCTAAATGGTGATCTTTGTTTTTAACGTCACTCCTAACGTCACTGTTAACGTCTCTTTTAAAGTCACTGTTAACCGGCACTCCTGTTTACTCTAGTATCTTATACCGATCCTGCGAGTCTTCGGTTTACAATTAAAAGTGTAAAAGGAGGTATCCTCCCCCTCCCCATCATATGTAGAATACGCTTTATCGCAGTTAATATCTATAATATGTGGAAACTTTTTGTTTGTTTTTATAACGTCGCTCTTCATTTCATAGAAAAGGCTTGTTTTTTTAGTTTTATTTGAAATAATTTTGAACAAATAGTAATGACAAATCAGTCAGGTGGATTTTATTTTTATGAGTCAAAAGCAGACTAAATTTACTACAGAAGGTGTTAAATTTTATTTGCTCAAATTTATGTCATCTATCCCACAAAAGACAGTAACAGGGTTAAAATCAAGAAGCGATTCACTTTAAACTAATATTTAACGTATCAAAAAGACAAATACGAAAACACCAACACTGTTCGTCCGGTCAATAAAAGTTGCAAAAATAAACGCAGAGATTTTGCGGATTGTGGACCATTGCGGGCTTTTATCAGACTTCTTGTGGACAAATGCACATCTGTGTGCGTTGAAATTTTCCAACGGACGCAAGAAAACGTGCTCAGGAATGAATGAATATTGGTCAAATGTTTATATGCTACATCTTATAAATTATGTTTATTTTACCTCTTCGTAGTAACACAGAAGCTATTGGATTGAAACTCATCTTCTGTAAGATAATAAGTTAAAGTAAGTTGAGATTTTTCCTCGTTATGCCTGGGATTTTTCAAGTACTTTTTGCGGTTTTTTCCGAAAAGTAAATGCTTTTAGTCGCGTTTTTCGGATTGTACTTTTCCAGAAATCACAGCATTTGGGAAATAGGGATAACTTTAGGAATGTGGGTAACAAGGGTTACTGTTTTGGGTTTCATTTAGCTAGATTATGCACCCTCCAACTCCTGGGATTCCAAATTCTCGTAAGTCTATTTCTAATTTTTCGGAATCCTCGTTTTTATTCTTGGGAAACTTGAAATTTAACTATTCCTAAAAAAATATTTTTTACTATTCCTAAAAAAAATTTTTTTTTAGTATTCCTGAAAAATGTTTTTTTACTATTCCTAAAAAAATGTTTTTTTTACTATTCCTAAAAAAAATGGTTTTTGACTATTCCTAAAAAAATGTTTTTTTACTATTCCTAAGAAAATAGTTTTTTTTTACTATTCCTAAAAAAATGTTTTTTGTACTATTCCTAAAAAATGTTGTTTTTTTACTCTTCCTAAAAAAATGTTTTTTTTACTATTCCTAAAAAATGTTTTTTTTTACTATTCCTAAAAAATGATTTTTTTACTATTCCTAAAAAATAGTTTTTTTTTACTATTCCCAAAAAATTCTTGTTTATGACGAACTCTGCACTACATTATATCGGAAAGCGATAAGTGAGGGCACTTTGGAACTTCAACATGGATTTAATTGGAATTGATTATGTTAGAATATATTATAAGAATATTTATTGATTATAAGAAAATATTTGTTATATTATAATGTATAATGTATTCTAATTTGAAAAACTATATGATAAGATACCTATTATGTAATTTTGGTCAGGATTTCTTTTTTCTTTGGCCAAGTGTAAAGAAAGAATAAAAAAAAAATGAAACTAACATCTTAGATTTGTCTTTATAATTTAGCTTCCAGTTTTCAGGGTGGTGTTGGATGATAACTTTTTTTTATGGACTCACTTGAATTTTTATATTCACATTTTCTTTGCTCTGCATTACACCTTTGCTATGCATTTCTCTTTTATAAGCTAGGCTTTGTATTCATTCCTGAAAAATGGGGTTTTGTTTGCTGTGAAATTAAATTGGCAAAGTTTTTATCTCATTTTCTATCAATTTAAATTCAGCTGTATATAGTTACGATTTATTGCCCCTTCTCCATCCATTGAATCTGTTAATAAAAAAAGACAGTCTATTAGTTTTCTCCTTTCCATGTCTCTCTAAGTGTTTGATGAGAAAGCTCCTCTTATTTAAAGGCTATATCGAAAATGTTTTGGAATTTGATGTTCATATTTCTTTTTCCTGGGATTTTTTGCTTTAAAATTGCCTAATATCTGTTTCAAAACAAACACAATTAATGGTGTACAAAAGGACATTACTCGAATTGATTAATGTAACAGCAATTTATCGTCCTCTAAAAACATGGTTTTCACTGTAAATGAAGGTAGTGATTCTAACATTCTACTAAGATTTAAGAAAGTGCTGAAAATTGGGAGAATTTACAATTTTCATGTAAACAGCATTGACATCTACTTATTTATTGATGCAAAATAGATGGCCCAATATTGACCACTACCAAGAACCTAAAAACTGTCAACAAATAGTGAGAATTATTAATAACAGAAAACAAGAACTTTAAATAAGTATAAGTTGGTGCTGTTAAAATAATATCTGGTAATAGGTTAATTATGACGCCTGACATATAAAGGAATTCTTTGAAATAAGCCTAGGTCAAGAACATATCCGGGATTTTTTTCGGATGGGGGTGAAGGGGGTTTAAAAAAGAACTTTAAAAAACGCATCATAAATTTGTTTATATTCATATTTGTTACCTTTTGACGAGCCGAACAAACATTTCGGGGGGGGTCAAACCCCCGGACCCCGCTGGATACAGCCTTGGCCTTGGTAGTTAATTTTGAATATTGTTGTTATGATTTGTTATTTTCGTTGATTTATTATCTGAATATAGAAATGCATTGTAATACGTGAGCGGTTAGACAGCCACCAGGCATATAAGAGAAAGCACAAAGTTGTATCAAAGAAAGCACAAATTTGTTGGTGTCAATGACCCCAGTTTTCTTTTTAGCAGAGGGGGAAAGTTTTAAATAAGGGGGAGGAGGAAGAATTCTAAGAAAAACTATTTTGAACCAATGTTTATCCCTTAAACTGGTTGTCCAGTTTAATTCAAATAACAAAATAATTCGAATTGGTACCAGTTACCACCACCCGAATATATGACATTTATTTTAAATAAAGATAATTTTAATAACTGTCTGCTAAGATTTACGAAAATTCAGGAATTTTTAGAATTTAATTGAATTTTCATTCAAACACCATTGCCGTCTATTCCATAATTGACCCAATATTGATTTTCCCTTGGAACGAGCTACCGGTCATTATCAAAAACCTAAAAAAAACTACCAATAACTGGTCAATATTTATTGATAACAGATGATGAGAAATTCCCATGAGTTAGTAGCTAGTAAAATAGTATCTAGCTGGTAAGAGTTACATCGTGACGCTTGGCCAAGGGCTGATCCAGGATTCTGTTTAGGGGGGGGGGCAAAATACGTGAGGGGGTGCCCCTTTCCCCTGGATCCGCCGCTGCGCTTGACATATAAAGGAATCATAGGCAGCGCTGCCTAATTGAAGAACGATGTTGGCACAATGTATTTTTTTTTTCCATACCAAGGCATCGAAGGTGTTTTCGTAAAAACTTCCAAAAGGGCTCATTCGATTGGAAATTGGAATGGCTAGTGCCCTTTTTAATATTCGAAAGTGATTGGAAGGCAACTAACACCCCTTCCATGCCCACCATTTCCCCAAACACATTCAATCAAAATTTTAAGATAGCCATTTCGTTCAGCGTAGTTGATTTCCACATAGGAATTATATTTTTGAGCAAGACACTCCTCCACAGCCCTCAGGGCAAGGGTTGTAAGTTATGCCCCGGGGGTATATAAGATTTTTATAGAAAGTGTTGTCGTAGAAACTTCAAAAAAGGCTAAGTCGATTGGAAATTCAAAGGGCTAGTGCCCTTTTTAATAGTCGAAAGTGATTGGAGGGCAACTAACCCCCCTCTCTCGCCCTCCTTTTCCCCAAACACATCCAATCAAAATTTTAAGATAGCCATTTTGTTCATGTAGTTGAAAGCTCTGGAAATTAGGTCTTTGAGGATGACACCCCCCCCCCCCCCCACAGCCCTCAGGGCAAGGGTTATAAGTTATGCCCTGGGGGCATATAAGGTTTTTATAGAAAGCGTTGTCTTAGAAACTTCAAAAAGGGCTCATTCGATTTAAAATAGAAATTTCTAGGGCCCTTTTTAATAGTCGAAAATGATTGGAGGGCAACTAATACCCCTTCAACGCCTACCATTTCCCTAAACACATCCAGTCAAAATTTTAAGATAGCTATTTTGTACAACGCAGTTGAAAGGTCCGGAAATTATATCTTTGAGCTGGAAACTCCTCTCATAGTCTTCAGGGAAAAGGTTGTATGTTATGCCCTGGGGCATATAAGGTTCTTATAGAAAGCATTATCGTAAACACTTGAAAAGAGGCTCATTCGATTGGAAATTCAAAGGGCTAGTTTCCTTTTTAATAGTTGAAAGTAATTGGAAGGCAACTAACCCTCCTCTCATGTTTGGGGGAATTCGTATCGAATTTTTTTTCCATACCAGGGCCCTTTGTACCGCAGGAGTTATCGTAGAAACTTTAAAAGGGCTTATTCGATTGGAAATTGGAATGGCTAGTGCCCTTCTTAATAGTCGAAAGTGATTGGAAGGCAACTAACACCCTTTCCACGCCCACCATTTTCCCAAACACATCCCATCGAAAGTTTGAGATAGCTATTTTGTTCAGTGTAATTGCTTTCCAGATGTAAATTATGTTTTTGATGGGGACACTCTCCCCACAGCCTTCAGGGCAAGTGTTGTAAGTTATGCCCTGGGAGTATATAAGGTTTTTACAATAAGCTTTGTCGTAGAAACTTCAAAAAGGGCTCAATCGATTGGAAATTCAAAGGGCTAGTGCCCTTTTTAATAGTCGAAAGTGATTGGAAGTCAACTAACCCCCCTCTAACGCCCACCTTTTCGACCAACACATTCAATCAAAATTTTGAGACAGCCATTTTGTTCAACGTAGTTGAAAGTTCTGGAAATTATAATTTTGAGGATGACAACCCTCCCCCCCCCCCACAGCCCTCAGGGCAAGGGTTGTAAGTTATGCCCTTGGGGCATATAAGGTTTTTATAGAAAGCTTTGTTGTAGAAACTTAAAAAGGACTCAATTGATTGGAAATTGAAATGGCTAGTGCCCTTTTAATAGTCGAAAGTGATTGGAAGGCAACTAACACCTCTTCCACGCACAGCATTTATCCAGACACATCCAACCAACATTTTGAGATAGCCATTTTGTTCAAAGTAGTTGAAAGGTCCGGAAACTATATCTTTGAGGATGACACTCCCCCCACAGCCCTCAGGGTACGGGTTGTAAGTTATGCCTTAGGGACATATACGGTTATTATTCAAAGCTTTGTCGTAGAAACTTGAAAAGGGGCTCATTCAAATGGAAATTCAAAGGGCTAGTGCCCTTTTTAATTGTCGAAAGGGATTGGAGGGCAACTAACCCGCTCTCACGCCGACCTCTTCACCAAACACATCAAATCAAAATTTTTAGATAGCCATTTTGTTCAACGTAGTTAAACTGTTTAGAAATTAGGTCTTTGAGGATGATAACCTCCTCAGAGCCCTCAGGGCAAGGGTTGTAAGTAATGCCATGGGGGCATATAATAGATAGATAGTGGTGTTATAGATAGATATATTTATAGATAGCGATGTTGTAGAAACTTCAAAAAGGGCTCTTTTGATTGGAAATTAGAAGGGCTTCTGCCCTTTTTAATAGTCGAAAGTGATTGGAGAATAACTAACACCCCTCTCACACCCACCATTACCCCAAACACATCCAATCAAAATTTTGAGATAGCCATTTTGTTCGAAGTAGTTAAAATATCCGGAAATTATGTTTTTGATGTTGACACTCCCCCCACAGCCCTCTGGGCAAGGGCTGGAATTTATGTCCTGGGGGCATATAAGGTTTTTTATGAAAAGTGTTGTCGTAGAAACTTTAAAAAGGGCTCATTCGGTTTGAAATTGAAAGGGCTAGTCCACTTTTTAATAGTCAAAAGTGATTGCAGGGCAAATAACCCCCCTCTCACACCCACCATTTCTCCAAACATATCCAATCAAAATTTCAGATAGCCATTTTGTTCAACGTAGTTGAAAGGTCTGGAAATTATGTCTGAGGAGGATAATCCCCCCACAGCCCTCAGGGCAAGGGTTGTAAGTTTTTCCCTGGGGGCATACAAGCTTTTAATGAAAGCGCTGTCGTAGAAACTTCCAAAAGGGCTCATTCAGTTGGAAATGAAAGGGCTTGTGCCCTTTTTAATAATCGAAAGTGATTGGAGGGCAAGTAACCCCCCTGTCACGCCCGCCAACTCCCCAAACACACCCAATCAAAATTTTGAAATAGCCATTTTTTTCAACGTAGTTTAAAGCTCTGGAAATTAGGTCTTTGAGGATGAAAACCCTCTCACAGCCCTCAGGGCAAGGTTTGTAAGTTATACCCTGGGGGCATATAAGGTTTTTATTGAAAGCTTTGTTGTAGAAATTTCAAAAAGCGCATTCGATTGTAAATTGAAAGGGCTAGTACCCCTTTTAATAGTCGTAAATGATTGGAGGGCAACTAACTCCCCTCTCACGCCCACCATTTCCCCAAACACATCCAATCAAAATTTTGAGATAGTATAAACCACTGTCTGCTTCTTTTCTATGTGCCTTTTATACTGGCTGATGTAACTGCTTACGTAATTTTAAAGATAGTCAATAAACGTCGGTATATGGTCATTATTTAATAATGTGAGAATAGACATACACAGAAAATAAGGTAGCAGAAGAACAACCAACTAAGACGAAGGCGAAAGATGGACTGACTTTCAAAGTATACCTTTGGCCCCAACTCTCTAGAATCGGAAGTCCCAGCAATTCGCTATTTGACCGGCCTGGGAAAGAACCGTTTCTCACGACTAGC
Source organism: Artemia sp. Qi Xiang Cuo (assembly GCF_049724085.1). NCBI lineage: Eukaryota > Metazoa > Arthropoda > Branchiopoda > Anostraca > Artemiidae > Artemia > Artemia sp. Qi Xiang Cuo. The sequence goes on along the minus strand of NC_142801.1, from coordinate 74,370,712 downwards.
CTTAGTCCCAAACGTACCCCCCCCCCTGGACTGAGCTCTCGTTGAAATATATATAACAAACTCTGGTAACATGAGACCTGGAAAAGGCTTCTCGAATTTATCCCAAATACTTGACAATAGCAATTTTGTTCAACGTGGTTGAAAGTTCTGGAAATTAGGTCTTTGAGGATGACACACCCCCCCCCCCGGCAGCCCTCGGGGCAAGGGTTGTAAGGTATGCCATGGGAGCATATAAGGTTTTTATAGAAAGCGTTGTCGTAGAAACTTCAAAAGGGCTCATCAGTTGGAAATTGAAAGGGCTAGTGCATTTTTTAATAGTTGAAAGTGATTGGAGAGCAACTAACACCCCTCTCATACCCACCATTTCCTTAAACACATCTAATCAAAATTTTGAGATAGCCATTTTGTTAAACGTAGTTGATAGTTCTGGAAATTAGGTTTTTGAGGATGACAACCTCCTCACAGCTTTCAGGGCATGGGTTCTAAGTTTTGCCCTTGAGGCATATAAGGGTTTTATAGAAAACATTGTCATAGAAACCCAAAAAGGGATCATTTAATTGGAAATAGTAAGTGATATCACTTTTTCTAATATTCAAAATGGATTGGAAGGCTTGAAATTTTTATAGTAAAGAGCAATGTGGGTACAATGTATTATTATTATTTTTTTTTAGACCAGAGCACTTCGTATCGAAGAAGTTGTCGTAGAAACTTCGAAAAGGGCTCATTCGATTGAAAATAGAAAGGGCTATGGCCCTTTAAATTGTTTAAAGTGATTGAAGGGTAACTAATCTTCCTCCCACGCCCACCCTCCCATTTGCCCATTATGTTTAAAAACTTAATGTTCCCTTAAGATTAAATCAAAATGCATTGTATTAAAGCTAATTCCCAATAAGGCATCTCAGCAGTATCCCAAGAACAACTGAGGGTATTATGTTCAAACTTTCAGGACTACTTCTGCTCTTAAAATTTAACCAAATCAAAATATCTTAAGTGTATCCAAGCTATCAAAGAAAGTAAACATATTTTCTTGCGAATGGTATACACTACTATTTGTGTCCAGATTTTTACAAGGGTGTATGTTGTTAAAAATTGCTGAAAAATTTTCTCCAGCATAAAAATAGCAGGCCTAACTATAAAGTCTTTAAAAAAACGAAAATATTTAAATTATTATTTAAAAATACAAATGAATATGCATTGTCAGTTTAATATACATATACCGATATTTAGTAATCAAAATGTTAATATTATTTGATTTATTAAAGTTATAGATTTAAACTATTATTTTCTTTTTTCCTAAAAAGACTATGTCAATATAAAACGAACAGAAATTAATTAAAAAAAATCTTTTCCAGAAAATAAGTTTTTCAAAGAAAAGTAATTAACTCCATTAAACCAAAAATGAGCAAAAATAAAATCAAATAATCTACCAAGCGTGAAACTACCACAAATCAGCATCGATAAATAAATAAAACCCAAAACGAACAGAAATTACAATAAATAACCGAGCCAAACTAAAAACGAGCAGAAATTAACATAAATAGGGCACAAAATCCCTATGCCTTCCCAAGGCCAGAACAAAATTTGCACTCTACTGAAAAAAATTCAAATTCATGTGCATTGTCAGTTTAATATACTGATATTTATTAATCAAAATGTTAATATTATTTTATTTATTAAAGTTATAAAAGTAAAAACATTTATATTTTTTACCATGAACACTATGGTCATTTTTTATCATGGGCACTATTATATTCCATACCATGAGCACTATGGTCTTTAAAGTCTTGAAGAGAGTTTTCAAAAGATAAAAGATGGTTCTCCTCTTAGCTTCTCGTAAATAATTCTTGGTCTAAAGATTCCTAGAGAAAAAGTGTTGGAGCCGCCTTTGAACATCCGCCTCCCCTTGCCTCACACCTGAGGTACCCCACTGACCAAAGTTTTTGTACAAAGTGTTCAAAGGATATTTTATAAGACTCTCCATTGCTCCTTTGAAATAATTTATTACACCTGGGAGTCTAAATATTCCTTATATCACGAAACACAAAAAAATTCCATTTTTCTCAAAGTGCACTAATGATTTCTTGGACTAAACTGCGTTTCCAATTGTGAATAAAAAAAATCAATACTTAAGTTAAATCTGCTTTTTGATAATAAATATGAGCATAAAAAAGAATTGTTTCGTCATAAGGAAAAAAGTGTTTTTATGGTAATTTTTACTACGTCTGACATATTAGTCTGTTAATTTTTTAATGTCAATATTAGTTTTTTTCTCCTTTTCCTCATCTTTGTCTCTTTTTCTTTATTCACCTTTTTATGTTATATTCTCTTATGCTTTAGTTTTTCATTCTACTTTCTGTTTTCCCGCTTATTAAGGCTCATGAATCCAAACGTTTGGGTATTTTCATTCTATTTTATTCATCTTATTTTATTTTCATTTTATTTGTATATATTATTTATATATATATATATATATATATATATATATATATATATATATATATATATATATATATATATATATATATATATATATATATATATATATATATATATATATATATATATATATATATATATATATATATATATATATATATTTCGTTCTGATTACCTTGGCCTCTCTTTTACAAGTGTTTGTATTTGTTTAAAGGAATAATTTTCCCTGAAATATAAATTTGAAATTAGAAAAGAATTGTTGCATTAAAAGGAAGAATTGTTATCGCTGAAGAAAAACAAGCATGTTCGTATGACGAGTCAGAAATGCGAAGTTTATCTTTCACCTAACTCTCTTCTTATATATTTTTTTCTCTTTATCTCTCTTTCTCGGAAAATGTTTGCATTGAATTTAAATAGCCCAATTTCTTGTCTCATTTTTATTCAATCAAATTCAGCTTATGATTTATTATTTACTTCACAAAAAGGAGAGTCTTTTCTTTTCCCCTATCTCTGTCCCATTGTTTGGTGAGAATTTTACGCTTATTTACAGACAAATCCGGAAACATTTTATACTCAGGTTCTTTTGTAGGATTTTCCCGTTGCTTTGAAATGGCCGAATGATATCTATATCCAGAAAAATAAAGTTGGGGGTGTACTGACCAAATGCAGCATAGGAAAAGATATATGTTGTCTTGTAGGTAAGTAACTTCATGTGAACAGCGTGACAAAACTGAATTTGGAATGAGAAATATTTTTATTTAAAAAATGAAAAATATTTTCAAATTGGTATATAAATACAGTTGCTTAGGTATAGGATGGTGCTACCCCTTCTTTTTATTCTTAAGCCTTACTGAAAACTCTCCTAAAAACATTAATAAATACAAGCTTGAGGGATATACTTAGCCAATGCAGAATCGAAAGAGATGTATATTCTCTGATTGGCTTGTAATTTCTTGTAATTAGTGTTAACAAACGCAATTTAGAAGGGGGACATGTTTTAATTAATTAAAAAAGCTAATACCTAAACGTATTCTTACTTTTAATGTAAAATAGACAGATAAATTGTAAAACTAGCATATAAATAGAATGGCTCAGAAAAGGTTGAGGATGGAGCAATGGAGCTAACTCCTCCTTTTACCTGTTCTTTATTTCAAGTTTGACTAGTAATTTTACGAAGCATTCAGAAAGACAACGTCGGGGTTTTACTTACCCAATGCAGTATAAGAATAAGGATGATTGGTATGGAAAGTGATTGGAGGGTAACCAGCTCCCCCTCCTCACATAAACTTATTTGCTACATTCCCAATAACCTCCGGAGATATTTGACCAACATTTTGAGATGACCCTTTTGTTCTGAATGGTTACAAGGTCCAGTAAAAGTACCTCCAGAGGTGACATGTCCCCCACAGTACCTGGGGCGAGAACAGTAAATTATGTAATTTTAAAAGTTGTTTGTATATAGGTTTATAGCGAAATAAGGAGGGCGTGCATATATGAAATAAATATTGTGAAACTTTTTCTCTTTTATCATTATAGCGTTGAGGAATTGAAAATCGCTGAGATTTCCATGAATTGACATCATTTATTAAACAATCAGTCTACTTTCATTAGTTCTTTCTAGTAATCTTGATCATTGTGATGATTTAATTTTGTGTCGTTATCTTGAAAACCACTCCTCAAAACACATATAAAAGCTAAATTACACTTAAGCTGTCTAGAGGGTTTGAGGGGGGGGGGTAGTACAATTCACATTATAACGTTGAAAATAACGTTTGAAAATAATACATATATTCACATTATAACGTTGAAAATTCTTGAACAAGAAAAAGAAGAACAAAAAGGGAAAAGAACAAGATGGAAGAAAAGAGCAAAAAGAAAATGAATGAAATGGTATAATAGAGAACATAACAAGTAAATAATAAAAAAGTAGTTGACAAAGATGACTAGTAACTGAAAGAGAATAGAATAGAACGGGAATAGCTCGTGAATAGCACCAGCAGAAATTTTTTTTCAAAATTCATATACATACAAAACTTAAGGGAGGGGTATTATTTGAGGAATAGAAACAATTAGAACACCCAAAAAAAAAAAAAAAAAAAAAAAAAAAAATCAGAAAAAAATTGTATAGTTTTCTTTTATGGTGTGATAATAGTAATTAGGAATATATGAATAATTATTTACACTCGATGTACTTACGCTTTAATCTGAAAAGAATTAATGCTTAAAAAAATGAAAGAATAAATAATGGAAATAAACTTAAAGACCTCTTTTCTTATATTATATTTCTTGACAATTTCATATGACCATATGCCGCTAGTCCTGGCTATTTTTGTTTTTATTCTTAAATTTATATTATACCTTCTCATAAAGCGGGCAAGACGACATATTTTGGGATAACCTCTTCTGGAAGATCATTCAAAATTGTGACAGTAAGTAAAAAGCCTCAAATGTCTACAATTTGTTTCACTTATGATAAAATTGTTTAGTTTATTTTTGAAAGCGCCAAAGGATTGGCGTTTACCAAACTTGGCAATAAATTTTTCTTTTCAGGGGAAAGGGTCTATCTTCAGTCGCAAAAAAGAGATACACTTTTTGGCTTAAGGGCTAAAAAGGGGTATTTTTCAAGATGGGCCCCCTCTCTTAAAAAAGTTGCTTGGTTCTTAGAAACTTGCTCTTAGAAACGGGGATTGGTAAACTATTTCATTTTGTTGAAGTAGTTGCTTGGGGAATATAGTTCATTCGTCTCCTTCAAATATGTGCATAATTTCTCAATGTTTTGACAATAAACACTGAGTAATTTAATTTTGTGGGCCGTAATCTTTGTGGGCCGTAATCGTAATTTTGTGGGCCGTCTCGTAATTTTGTTGTTAAAAGCAATACGATTAGTTTAGAACAACGATGGTTAATTTTGAATAATTTTAATTATAATCAAGAATGAGGCTATATTTTGTAATGCCATCTTTTGGAACATATTGTATCTTAGGAATTTTGAAATTTTCGTAAGGACGAATTCTAACTATCTGGGAGTGTGACGAGGATTCAGTTCCCTAAGAGATCAACCCCAAGAATTACCACCAGGCTATATTTTTTCCTCTCTTAAATGTTTTCAGTTATACGCTATTGATACTGCCATCCCATCTGAAACCTAGGGTCCGTAAATATGGCACCTTCAATTTATTAATAAAGGGTTCAGTATAAAAAAAATTAGGTAAATAAAATATAAAAAAATATGTCTAGTCTTAAATCCTGTCTGAATGACGCATATCCAAGCGCTTGCTTCTCTTGATGAAAGAGAAAAATGTACAGATAGGGGTTTACAATATAGTTAACTAAGGTAAAATCATCCAAAAACTGGATATTACGACCATATAGCCATTGATTGTTCTCAGTAGAAGTTGCGAGTACAAAGGAAATAAAAACAAAACAATCTGAAGAGCCTAGACCAGGGATAACCTTAGATGCATTATTATGCATCAGGGATTTACAGATGATATGGTTCCCGCTTTTTGGGTGTAGCAAAAGTGCCCGTATCAGCTGACAAAGGCTTAAGGTCAAACTATACCTTAAAGGATCACCGTATCTCGTCCACTATAAACTTTTTTACTTTGTGTGGTCAAACTATTTAGAATTGATTGGGCAGTTTTGTCATAACTTGTAAAGATTGGATAATAGACCTCAATAAGGTTAGTTGTCCTCCAATCACTTTCGACTATTAAAAAGGTCACTAGCCCTTCGAATTACCAATCGAATGAGCCCTTTTTGAAGCTTCTATGACAGAACCTTCCATAAAACCTTTATATGCACCCAGAGTATAGCTTACAAACCTTGTCCTGAAGGCTATGGGGGAGATTCTCCTTCAAAAACATAATTTCTATCTTGAAATCAACTACGCTGAACAAAATAGCTATCTAGAAATTTTGATTGGATGTGTTTGGGGAAATGGTGGGCATAAATTGTGACAATAAGCGACAGAAAACTGAAAACCGACACCTACTTTCCAGGAAGTCTTAGAAAAATCACTTAACTTCTCCTGTTTAGTGGTTGAAATAGAGGTATTCTGTTTTAATGAAACTTACATCATTAGAAGGTGTGAGTTTAGTTTTTTCGATAAAACCGAGTAGGATTTTCTTTTTAAAGTTCAGGAAAGGGTAGTCTCTAAAATATTTTAGCATATTTGCTAGAAAAACTCTAAAAATCAGCTCAAAGGAAATATCAATTAGGCAATTTGGTAGCTTAAGAAGTTCCCTGTGGTGCTACCTGCTTTGATTGAAAACCCTGCTGACACAGGGGATGTAAGATTTTATTGTCTTTCAAATCAAATTTCATAGTCAAACCGTAGGGTTTCAATAGCTCTCGATGGGGACCAGCCCCCTGAGACAATTCGCTAATGGGTCCCATGTCTTTGTGACGGTCAGCCGAGGCTGAGCTTCCCAATATGACTTTAAGGTAAACCGGAACGATGCTTCGCCCTTCGCAAATTTTGCTGTATGTTGGAAAAAGGCGTATTTTTTCGTGAAAACTAAACAATGTAACCTTAGGGTAAGACTACAAATTTGTAATTAAGACATGGAAATTTGGTTGGTACTCAGGGTTATGCCACTCGTTTGGGATCTTTAAAAAGTATGTATGATAATTTCTTGCCAATAATTAAGATTTCTACGGTTTTCCGAGGAATTGATGTCTCCGGAGTGGGTCCGTTGTTTATTTTTGTAGGTGGAATCATATGCTACTCCCCTGCCTAGATTTTTTCTTAGGGGGGATTTTTTGGGTTTCTAATGTGAGTATGTTATTTAAAAGAAAATGAGGATGTATTTGTTCGTTTTTGTTTGGTTTCTCCCCTGTTTTTTCCTGACCATAGAGCCTTACGGGGGAGACTAAGTTGAAGTGTTTGTTGTATGTAAAATACTGTAGATTTTGTTAAATAGTTATATATTTCTTGTTTTTTTTTCAATAAATTCAATTCAATTCTAAAGTGACTTTGCATTGAGTTGTTGAAGTACATGCATTTTTTCAAAGAGAATGAGTTTAATAAATTACATATTTGACACATTTTTACTCGAACAATTGTGACTTTTTTCATTTTTGGTTTTATGGCTGGGCTATTTAATAGCATATAACTAGTAAACACATTGACCACCTATCTAGCCGATCTTATGAGCTTTTCTCATGTTAAAAAAAAAATGTGATAATTCCAGTCTTGGTTTGACACTCCATGTAGAAAATAATCATTTTCTTTTTTCTTACTAAAAGTCAAAAGAAAATAAGAGACAAGTACTGTGCTTGAGTGTATGATGCTTGATTCCTTACAATAATGTATCCAAGTCACGGTTCTGTCTTTGTAAATGAACACTTTATTCATCTTCTTCTCTTGGGCCTCTCTTGCACATTCTTAATTAGCTGTCGCCAACATGTATTTGATCGAAAATTGAGTGTGGGCTGCATAGAAATCAAATTAAAAGCTGTTTACTAAAGAAAAGGATATTCAGTTAGTGAGATCTGTTTGACTTGACAACACAGAAAGTGCTAGAAAACTGATAAGAGTACCGTAAGTGTACCTAGAAATTATCTCTTAGGGTATGGGGGGATAAGTAATTTTAGTGCCCTGCCAAACCGATGTGCAAATTGACATGGTATATAAAAGAAATGGTCGTACCTACATTTTTCAAATCATGATTTATTTACTTAAAATAGTGAATTTACTCTGTTTTCTTCTCTTTTGAATAGCAGAAAAACTGTTCAAGTTAAAAAAAATTATTAAAATGTTTAAATTGCTCTTGGTCCAGTTATTGCGGTGGAAAGTATTCAAATAAAGGGACTTCATAAGCGCCCCCTCCTCCGTGCATGTAGCGCATATAAGGATTGAGACTGTGAATATTAAAACTGTGATGTAGTACTTCTCTCTCTCTCTCTCTCTCTCTCTCTCTCTCTCTCTCTCTCTCTCTCTCTCTCTCTCTCTCTCTCTCTCTCTCTCTCTCTCTCTCTCTCTCTCTCTCTCTCTCTCTCTCTCTCTCTCTCTCTCTCTCTCTCTCTCTCTCTCTCTCTCTCTCTCTCTCTCTCTCTCTCTCTCTCTCTCTGGCTTTCCATTTCTCTTACTTTTTGCTATTTAGCAACTTTTATTATCTAGGTCTAGGAGTGAACCTCGACAATCCTGCCCCAAGTGTGTCTATAAATCAACGTCTACAACAATACGGCCTAACTCAGTTAAGTTCAGAAGAATTTATTGCGGAAGTCTTGAATCAACTAGAAAAATTACTTGATTTAATTGAAAATCACTCATTGTTATCATTCAAAGAACTCTATTACAAGTATTGGATGCACAGGTAAGACTCATTCAAAATTAACTACTTTTAACAATAATAATAATTAACGATGTTACAATTATATCCTAACAGCTTAAAGGATATAAGACGAATTTGGTCTAGCCAAGAATCCATTTTTGAGGGCTTCAGCTCATGTTTTGGAAGTCGTGAACTGCGGAAAATGTCTTTTCTCAAATCAAATCAAATTAATTCAAAGCTTTGAAAAAAGTGTTATAATATTCCAAATGTTACATTTGTTATATTTGTGCATATTTTTGGTAATCATTTGTGGGGTGATCGAATTTTTTTTAAACCACTGTAGATACGTAAGAACGTTGCAACATCTAGTTTTTTTTGTTTTTTTTTTAATTCAATTTAATTTATTTAGCATAAAAAAAAATACAAACAAATTTACAGCGGCCATCTACACAAACCCGATGGTTTGTGTAGATGGCTGCAAATCCATTATTATAAAGATCTACATCCACATAACAACTATCTCTTTGCGGGGAAAAATCAACATTTGAAATAAATCAACATAAAGAACATCTCCTACTCTAAAAGGATTACTCTCTAGAAATCAGAAGTGAGAAATATCGGACATCATCCTTACAAAATCGACACAAAAAAAAAAAAAAAAAAAAAAAAAAAAAAAAAAAAAAAAAAATAGCAACAACAGAGGTAAAGAGAAAAAAAATGAGATACTTCGAACTTAATCAACTATGACAAAATCGATAAGTATCAGCTAAGCCATAGAGCCAACGCGGTGCACTTTGGCTGGGTAATTTCGCAAAAATGCGGCCTTTGTCTGCCCAAACATTTTTCATACCAAACATCATTCACATTCAAATTTCTAATCATTCAAATTATCACCCAAAAGGTAACGCTTCCATCTACTCTTGAGCTGGCTTACATTGTCAGCTTGTCTAATAGCATCCGGGAGGGAATCCCACACCCCCGGTCCCGCAAAACAAGCCAAAAATACAGCATATTCAGTATTCAGGAGCTCAGATGAAAAGTCATTCGTATTTATAATCTCCAAACCGTGGTCAGAGGAATTAGCTCTAAAAGTTTCCCAAAATACCTCTGGTAAATACTTATTCAAACATTAATATTTAAAAATTGCTAACTGGTAATCCCACAACTGATAAATACTGAAAATTTTCAAACTTGTAAAGCAATTCAACGTGCTATTTTCAAACTAAATATAATTACCTAAAATACGAACTATTTTTCTCTGTAAAATCTGGACCTTTCTAAAACTTGAAATAAAACTACTAGTCGATAGCATGCAACCATACGATAAATAAGGGCTAACAATAGAATGATATAGTAAAAGTAAAACATTTGACAGTAGTTGATTTTTCAGTCTTCTTATCACGCCCAACCCTCTTGAAATCTTAACTGCCACAAGATCACAATGTGATTTCCAACTTAAACTAAAATCAAGACTAAAGCCCAAGTATTTAACACCATTTACATGCTTTAAAAATTCACCATCAAAAACAATTTTATTAGCTAAAACACATGAAACTCCATTTCTACAAAATGTCATGAAATTTGTTTTTGAAATATTCACTACCAAATAACTGGAATTTGTAAAACTTATCAATTCAGCGATGGCCTTATTTGTCATCTCAATTAACTGGTTCAGACAAGTAGCTGTAATCGTAAACACCGTGTCATCAGCAAAAGACGTTATCAGTGCATCTGATATATAAAAACGCATAGTATCAACGTAAATTAGATAAAGAAGTAAGCCAAGCACGGAACCCTGAGGCACACCAGAATTAACGATAAAAGTTTTTGAAATAGAATTTTGAATAGAGACTCGAATAATGCGCTGGTAAAGATAAGATTCAAACGAATTCCCAATAAACCCTTGGATTCCTAAACGGCTTAGCCTATTTAACAGAATCTTATCAACCACCGTGTCAAAAGCCATTTTAAAGTCTATAAATACTGAAAGTACTAGTACGGTTTTTTCTAGAGTTCCATTGGTGAAATCTGTTAGGTGCTGGACTGCATGTATTGCAGAGTGTTTTTTCCTGAATCCAAACTGGGTATCACTAAGAAAACTGTAAGTAGTAAGATGGTTATAAAGTCGTCGATGCATCACTTTTTCACACAGCTTAGCAAATAGGGGCAATATTGAAATCGGCCTCCAATTAGACGGATCAGTCTTTGAACCCCCTTTGTGAAGCGGAATAACCTTTGAGCCGAGTAGGAAATTCACCTTTCTTCAAAGAAAGGTTAATCAAATAAACAATACAAGGCAACAAATATACCATAACATGCTTGAACGTTTACAGATTAATTCCATCATTCCCTGAAGAATTTGATTTTACCAATCTTATTATCTGGTTTAATTTTTCAATGTTCGTTTCATCTTCAGACATTTCCAATCCAACTCCCTTTTCATCACTAAACGTCTTATTAATTTCATTATTTTCATCGTATGGATTCTCACTTATTGGTTCACCAATCTTAGAAAAATATTCACCAAACAAATAAGCCACCTCATAATTTCCATGAACAAATATACCATCAAAGATCAGACTAGCAGGAATCTCGGTCTGTTTCTTCTAATTTACGACTCCATTTATAATATTCCGAGTCACTTTCGTATTGCCTTTGTTTTCCTTAAATTTCTCTCCGTAATATTTGCGGATGCATGACCGCCTTAGCCGATTTACTTTATTACGGATTTGTTTAAATTCAGTTAGATCTTGACTATGGTTACTATTTAAGTAACTCAAATACAATGTATTTCTCCTTCTAATTAAGTCTAGTAGCTCCATATTTACCCAAGGTTTCCAGGGATCCTTTTTCCTCACCTTTGTGCTCTTTACTGGGCAAGTTCTCTCAAATATTGGCTGCAATATGTCCATGAACTTATCGAATGCCACAGAAGCACTTTCAGATTCTTCATAAACTGGTTTCCATGAAACGATACTTAGTTCCTCTCTAAACTTCTGTAGGTTCTCTTTTTTTAGTTGCCTTCTTTTAACCTTTGTCCTGTTCTGCTTTATCGCATACGGACATGAAATCACTGCTACTATAGGAAAGTGATCGGAAGCCTCACTTACTATAACGTCAGCATAACAGCTATGTAATACCTGGGATCGCACGAAAATATTGTCAATAAGTGTAGCTGACTGTCCTGTAACACGAGTCGGAATCCCAACTAATGGATAAAAATCATAACTGGCGAAAAGGTTTAAAAAAATCTAAATTATCATTATATAAACTTAGAAGATCAAAATTCAAATCCCCCATGCAAATGCAATCCAGATTACTCAATTCCATTGCCTCCATTTAACTACTGAACCCATTTTCAAACTCCTACCAAACTTTGCTCTACGGCTGATAATTCTCTGTAATCACTACATCCTCTCCACCAACCTTCATCTCAAAAGTACAAGATTTCACCTTATCTTCTATCCAAACTGATAGATCTTCCCTTATTTTAGCAACAAAATGGTCCTTAACCAAAATTTCCAAACCTCCACGTTCAATTCTCTCTCTATTCCTTACAATAAGCCTGTATCCTGGAAAATTATATAGCGACAGAACACGCTCAGAAGTTAAAAAGTTTCACAAAGGCCAATTACATCAAATTTACTATTCACATTATCAATTAACTGGAGAATTTCATAATACGTTGAAGTTACATGGCAATTCCAATGACACAGGCAAAACAACCTTGCATTCACCTCTAATCCTCAAGAAATCACATCCAGATAACAACTATCTCTTTGCGGAGAAAAATTAGCATTTATACTTTCCGGAAGTAAATCATCATAAAGAACATCTCCTACTGTAAAGGTATTACTAACTAGAAATTGAATTGATACATATTACCCATCATCCTTACAACATCCACTCAAAAAAAAAAAAAAAAAATGAGCAACAACAGAGGTAAAAAGTATTTTTCAAATCCTTTCATTCCTCAATATCTGAGCTTAGGAAGCTGACCTACATCCCGCTATCTAAATAATAAAAGCAATAATATTTTGTGATCCCCCCAAAAATATGTAATTAAATTTAGCATGCAAAAATTGCAATTTAATAATAGATCATTTCCAGTATATACATATTTATGTTAACGATGTAGAAAAAAATAAAATAAAATTAGACAATTTGGAAGTGAAGGAGACTTATTTTGCGAGAAAGAGTTAGATACAGTACTAGAACAGTTACAAGTAATAAGGCCTGAGGTGCTGATAACGTGTTTAATGAGTTTTCAAATATTGTGGCTGCAAAGTTGAAGATAAATTACGGAAGATTATGAATATAATTTATGAAAAAGGGGGAGTACCTGTTGTTTTTAGCGAAACTTTAATTAAACCCCTTTGTAAGAGAGATGGCAAGAGTGAGTATGGAAATTATAAAGGCATTAGCTTGATTTCTGTTGAAAGCAGGTTACTTGGCATGGTGATCATTAGACTTGTCGATGTCCTTTTTAAGAAAAGGACAGGTTGTTATCCCAATTAGAGTTTGTTAATAATTAAGAGGTATCTGAATCATCAGATCCCTCTAGTATCCAATTTCTTAAGATATAACCAGAGTTTTAATTGAGCTTAAAGAAAAGCTTTAGTGAAGGTTCTATCCTTGTATGGTATATTAAATAAGTGCATTAAAGCCATTAATGCTATGAGCGAGAATTATACTGTTGCGGTTAAGATAGGAAGTGCGGTTCGTAGTTTGATGAGCATGGGATAAAGAGTAAGAATGGTTATGTCTTCTCCCCGACTATATGGATTATTCCGATGGTCTTTGTTCTAAGATACCTGGCAAAGGTACTGGGAGAACATGGTATCAAATGGGTAGTCAAAACTTTCCTAGACTTGGATGATTTGAGTGTCCTAGATAAAAATGCTTAGCAAAATGAAGGAATTTTGGAGGTATTAATGGCAAGGAATATTAAAATATGTTTGAAAAATGATGCTAAGAAGACTAAGTCGCTTAGACTAGGAATAATAAGGAATAAAATCAAGTATTTTGCAGGCATCAAGACATGGCTAATTGTAGAAAAGACCAAGACAGATAGTCCGAGTAAAGCCAAGACAGAATTAAAATCAAGTATTTTGCAGGCATTAAGACATGGCTAATTGTAGAAAAAGCTAAGACAGATAGTCCCAGTAATTGAGAGGCAAATCTGGGATAAGCCCGTTTTAGATTGTATAAAAATGATGTCATTACATTTGTTGATAGATAAATATATCTATCATCCATCCATAGGTCATTCCTAGGGCAGAACTAACGTGGATAGTCATAGAATTAAGGGATGAAAGATTGGATTGATTTTGGGTTGTCGCGTGACGGTGATATTAGGCAGCAAGAAAATTGACCAAGTGGATAGATTCACTTGTCTAGGTAGGGTGTTTTCGGAAAGCATAGTTTTATTTTTGCAGTTGAAAAAAAAAGTTCCTGCCTTTTGATCTGCAGAATCGAAAGGCTGCACACATCTGCGACAAAGAGTCGAAAGGCTGAATAAGCTTTGTCAAATTATTGGTAGATGAATAGTTTAAGGACAATTTTAGATACTCGATTGATTCACCCTATATCAAACAATATGCTGTACGAAAAATGTGGTTCGATTCTACTTCCTAGGACTATAATGAAAGAAAGGGTAAGAGGACCACGGTATGTTTTACGGATAAAGGGTGGCATATTACCGAAGATTGTGCTTTTTGATTGTCTATCTGGGGCCAAATGAAAACCAGCTCATCCATAAATAGGATCACAAGAAAGGATTTAAAGAAACTGGAACTTCCTGTGACTGGAAGAAAGAGAACCTTTGAAGTGGTTTATGTGGAAGGGGAGCGTGTGGAGCTATCTTGGCCTCTTGGTGCTGCAGTGATTGGTTAGTAGTAGTAATTGTTGTAAAATTCGGAGCAGAAGCAGAAATTGCATGAATAGTTAAGCTCAGAAAAATTTTCAACATGGGGATTTTTGGGTAAAAAACAAACGATGACCAAAATCTGTGGAAGATAAAAACAAATAAAAACAAAAAATATAAAGGGTCTTGCACCTCTCCTGAGGCAATTTTGAGGCAACCGGATGTGATTGAGGAAAGGCATAAGGCTCTTCGGATTTTTTTTTTTACTTAAATGTACGGTGTTGAAAATCTTTCATACCTAATTTATCATTTAATTGCCGATACAATCAGATGCATCACCAAAGGCTTAAAAATTTAAATATTTATTTTGTGATTCCCTCTACTTTGATATAATTTACCTTTTTCGTATTTTATTCAGATTAGTGCTTATGATTTCCTCCCGGTTTATGACCCCCTTAACAACCCTGGGACAAATTTTTACATACAATCCTGTATATGGTTGAAAGGTAGCGTAGATTATCGTTTGAATATTGTTCCAAATGTAATGTCAAAACTGTGATTAATAAAAATAGTTAAACAAAATTACCTTAAATTTCTAGCATGGAGCTTGGAGTAGTAGAGAAATGAAACACATCTCATTTTTAAGTATATTTTTGAACGGCCTGCAATATAAACAATTTACAACTACTACTAACAACAACTCACCGCAGCACCAAGCCGCCTGAGGCCAACGCAGCTATGCACGCTCCTCCTCCTTACCAATCTATTCAAAGCCTCTCGCTTTACACCCTCCCTGGCAGTTTCCATTTCCCTTAAATCTTTCCCTACGGCATCCTCTTACTCCAACCGAGGACGACCCGCTTTCCGTTTAGCCCTAGACGGTTGGCCGAAAATGAACAATAATAATTCATTTTTTCTCTCTTAACAAACTTTATTCTTTTTTCTGTAAAAACAGAAAAAAATACACACAAACAAAAGTATAACAAATGAAATAACAAGAAAACGAAAAATGAATTCACGTAAAATCAGAGTAAGTACAACATAGGAATCAAGGAAGTGGGATAGCAACACAATAGCTTAGAGGAAAATCAAAGATATGTCCTCTGCGGTTTTTTAATCTCGTCGATTGTTCATTCGTTTTCCCTGTAATATAAAATATTTATATGTTTTTTCAGCAATTTAACTATTTGTGATTTATAGGGGATGGGCAAGGCAAAATTTGAAGTATCTAAACAACTGTCTATGGATATTCAGTCTTGTTAAAAAAAACTCCCAAACTGGCTTAGTAAATATATATGGAGCGAAACATTGCATTGTAAAGCAGATAATATCAAACTGCCTTTTTGATATGACAAGCAACGTATATGTCCTATGAAGTGTTCCCTTGATTAGAGGTAAAGGTAAAGAATAAGGCATTGGACTTTGTAGTCCCTATCGGCACTGTTGATTTCCGTTTCAGGCCCTATAGCCGTGAAGTGCAATGGGGGGGGGGGGGGTCTGTGAGCCAGCCATTCTGTGCTTTTGCACACCTTTCCTGTTTACCTTCCTCAGATTTCTCCAGGTACCCATTTAGAGCTGGGTCGACTCTAGTTGAGCTTACGCCACTGACCCCCTTTTTCAGACCAAGTAACCAGTGAGTCCTTTATAGGTGTAGTAAAAGGTACTTCCAGATAAATCAACGTATCCGATCGATGACGACCTGACAAATAGAGTATAAACACTAATAAAGTATTTTCAAAGCGAAAGGACCTGTGTATGATTTGTATTACATCATCTAAAACCTGTTACCTACAAAAGCGCAGTGACCTATTGAATGAAATTGGATATGATTTGTTGGACATAATTAATGAATAATGAACTTGATATTGAATGAAATTGGATACAATTTTTTGGATATTTGGACGGATGAACCGATCATAAGGTGATTCATAAGCTCACGTTGACCTACCTATTCAAAGTTAAGTGTAGTTTTTTGTCTATTTGATAATACATTTCAATGGTTCAGTTCGAAGAGGATGCTGTTCTAGCAAAATTCTGAAGTTATCCACCATGGCCCTGCCAAATGTTGGACATAATTAAGGCCAAGAACAATAAAATATCTTACGTTGTATTGTGTTACAGAAGCCATGAAATCTTGACAACAAGAGCCTCACAGTTTTCGAACTTTGTTAGCATTTCAAAGGAGGCTAAGAAGAAAAATGAATTAGGTGTTGCGAACGCTTTTGCGGAATTAGCTGATTTTCCTCATAAGCATCTTGAGATTACTGGTTCGAGTTTACCAAATACATCGGTGAATTCAGTAAACTCTGTTTTTATCGGACTTGGACACACTTAAATCCAGTATCCAGAATTGTATTGAAAAAGAAGTTTGCAAAAAAGTTGGAATGTCAAATAGTGCGGATATGGTTAACTCTATCGTTTCTGAGATTCACGACTCTATACTAGTTCAGTATTAGGCTAAGTTTGATGAGATTGAAAACAAACTGCAGGCTCTTCAAAACGCAAACCTAGCCCTGGAAAATAGGGTTGAACAGCTTGAAACCCGTCTTGATGATATAGAGCCGGAAAAACTACTGAATCAGCTCGTATTTCAAGGTGTTGACCATAGTGGAGGTTTTCCCATCTCTAAGTGTGTATTGATTGTGATTACAGATAAAATGCAAATTTCTGATTTTTCTTCTACCGCAATAGTTTCTGTATTTAAATTTCGAGCAAATTATACTGATTCGGACACCATTGTAAATGCACAAAAGCGTCCTTTGCCTGTGCTGGTTGCGTTCAAATCTGCTGAAATTGCAAGAAAAGTGTTTGCATGTAAGTCAAAGCTTGCTCGGTCGGGAATTTTTGTCACCGAGTACCTAACATCAAAAAAGAAACGGATTCTTGACTTGGCTAAGAGTAAGCTTGGAAACAGAAATGTTTAGTCGAATAACGGGACATTTTTTGGAAAAAACTCAATGGGAGGTATACGTAAAATTTGAGCTATGGCTGTAGTGGTTCGTTTGTTGAATCTGGCAACATAAGTGTGTCTTGTGTAAAGTGTGCTGTTTAATTAATTTCCTGCATGCTTTAGCCGTTTTATTTTATAAGCAAATTTTCCGTTTCTGTCGTTTTTTTTTTCTTTCTTTTCTCTTCTTCTTTCTGCCTATCAGTATGTTTTTTTGTCGTAAAGGTAATCACCCTCTTCAATGAGTGCGAATATATATTATGACCCTTTGAATGAATTCGAAAAAAAACGGTTTATTCTTGGAAGCCAAGCTCGTGACACACTTGCGGGGGATGATGAATGCATAGATAATTTTTCGTTGAATTGTCGCCCTAGTAATTATGTGAATCCAAATAATCTTTATGAGTATTCAAATCCTGCGAGTGCAGAAAGAGCGATCGTTTTCTGGAATTGTCAAGGTCTAAGAACGGCATATTCTTCTTTATGTGAGATTTTAAGTTCGGTAGATAAGAAACCGTGTATTGTAGGCCTTTGTGAGAAATTTGTTTCTAGCAAGTCACTGTCATGGGATTTTTCTTTCCCAGGATATATTTGCGAGCGAAGAGAACGGACAACCATTGAGCGGGGCGGTCTAGGCCTTTTGATTAATGAAGGTACCCAATATTGGGTTAGGCATGACCTTTCCCTGTGGCTTGAAGGTAGGATCGAAACTTTTCATTGAAGTAAAAAATGAAGGGGAAAGGAACTTGATTTTGGGATTAATTTACAAAAATCCGTCATGTGATATTAGTTTTTTTCTTGATGAATTTGAACCATTGTTAGATAAAATTAATAATGAAAATAAAAACAAATTTATGATGGGAGATTGTAATATAGATTTACTATAAAAAGAGCGAATAGCTTAGATTTTGTTAATATGATGGTGTCACATGATAGTTTTCCTCTTGTGACTATTCCAACTCGGATTTCGCATCTCTCGGCATCTTTCATTGATAATTTTTTCGTTATTGGTGGATTGCTTGAAAGATCCCAAGCAGATGTGATCGTGTCCGACGGCTCGGATCACCTTCTTTTAATAAGTAAAATAAAGCTAAATCAGTCAAAGGAAAATAAACGAAATGAAAGGACTTCGTTTTACCGTGAAATGAATAATAAAAACCTAAAGAGTTTCGCAAATATGATGGATGAAACAAATTTCTCGAGTGTAATAAAGGAAAAGTGTCCAAATACTGCATATGACCTATTCAGTGAGATAGTGACGAATGTAATGAATAAAACAAGTCCCTTGTGAAGAATAAACCCTAATAGAAATTTTCCCAAGAAACCATGGATAACAAAAGCTATTCTAGTTTCAATAAAGCAGAAAAACAAACTTTATGTGAATTATTTAAAGGATCATTCAGATGATAATATTATAAAATTCAAAAGATTTCGGAATATTTTAAATTCAGTAAAACGGAATGCTCAGAAACTTTATTTCCAAAATGAATTTCATGAAAATCAAGGGAATATGAAAAATACATGGAAAACAATAAATAAACTTTTGGGTAAATTTCAGAGTAAGGAGGAGGTGAGAGTCATGGAGACAACAGGAGGTCGTCTTACTGATTCTCAAGATATATCTGAATTTCTGTGTGGTTATTTTGCAAATGAAGGAAAAAGACTTTGCGATCAAGCGCGGGCTAAACTACACACATCTGCGAGTTTTGGATCTGTCATTAAAAGACAGCCTGTAAGTCAGAATTCCTTTGAGTTTGCAAGGTATTCGGAACGGGAAGTGGCACGATTCTTGGGTACGATGAAGTCAAGCTCTAGCGGGATGGACGAGTTTTCCCTGAAACTCATAAAGTCCGCAAAAACGAGTGTCTTACCTGTGTTGACGCACCTCATCAACCTTTCTTTAGATCTTGGAGTCTTCCCGGAAGCACTAAAGATTACAAGAGTGATTCCTCTTCATAAAGGAGGGAAAAAAGATGACCCATCGAATCGAAGACCTATATCTATTCTCCCATTTTTCTCTAAGTTCTATGAGAAAGTGGCACATGCCCAGTTAAGTTATTATATTGAAAAGAAGAAAATTCTAATGGAAAATCAATTTGGGTTCAGAAAAGGGCTATCTACGGATATAGCAGTTCTGAAATTGGTTGATTGGATTAGTGATGCATTTGAAGCTGGTCTCATACCTGCAACTGTGTTTTTGGATATGAAAAAAGCGTTCGATACGGTGGACCACTCAGAGCTTATTCAAGCTCTTGCCTCGATTGGGGTGAAGGGTTCAAGTCTGGAGTGGTTTTCATCGTATCTACACAATCGGTATCAGATAGTTCAGAATGGGTCATTTTATCTTCAAAAAAGAAAGTAGAGTGTGGGGTCACACAAGGGTCAATCTTGGGACCTCTACTTTTCATTATTTTCATTGATCGAGTGAAACATTACCTGTCAGAGGCTGGTGTCATCCTGTTTTGCAGATGACACTTTGCTCTTTCTGGCAGCGCCTTCACTTGATGTTTTATATAATAAAATTCATAATGCAGTTTCTGAATTTCTAACTTTTTCTCAGCAAAATATGTTAACCCTAAACTTTTCTAAAACCTTTTTCATGATATTTTCTAGACTTTCTTCTAGTGCTGGAAATGACCATATCACGGTTCAAGAAAATGTGATAAAGAGAGTAGTAACAACGAAGTATTTGGGGTTTTTAATTGATGAAAACCTGTCGTGGAAAAACCATTCAAGTGCAATAGCTGAAAAATTAAGCAGAGGCCTTGGGGTGATGCGAAGAATTAAAAATCTAGTCCCAAAAAGATCCTGAAAATGATTTATTTTTCTATTTTTTACCCATATATTAGCTACGGATGCTCTATATGGGCAAGTAATTTTGTTACATGTTTCAAAAGAGTACAAAAACTTCAGAATAGAGCTGTAAAATTATTATCTGAATTTGATGATTCTGATGAGGTTCCTGCTCATGAGCATTTTAAAAAGAATAAGTTAATGGATGTATCCCAAATTCGAGATTACCAAGTCGCGATTTTCTCGTACAAATATTTCAATCAGCTGCTCACCCCTGCTTTTGAAAATATTTTTACTTTTAATAGAGACCTTCATGATCATAATACAAGAAAAGCTGATGACTTAACTCATGAGTTTAGGAGCACCACTCGGGCATCTTTTGTGATTCGCCATTATGGTCCCCATGTTTGGAATATATTGCCCGAATGTGTGAAAAATGCGCCTAGTCTTCCGGCCTTCAAGTCACGGGCAAAGAAGTTTCTTTTATCTCGTGAGTGAATTTGGTGTTATGCCCACTCCGGGTTGTCATTCTATTTAAGGTATTTCCCCGAGTTAGTTTGCTTTTTTTATTTTTTCTTTTTTTTCTATCTACTTCTTGTCTTTTCCTATTTCTCTCTTTTTTCCTTTATTCCTTCATCAGATAATTTTCTTGTGTGTTGAGTAGCAAGGTATGAATGTTATTTTGATTAGCTGAGAGTGATAACCTCGCTTGCCCTTTCAAGCTTATTGTCTTTCTTGGCAGGCGAAAGGCGAATAGTGTTTGTTTTCTTTTTTAATAAATGTATATCTCATCATCTCATCTAGTGAAGCATTAAAATTGAATTTATTGTCATCATACATATCTGACTAGTTAAAAATATCATCACGAAACGTAAGATGTTGTTATATAAAGCAATCTTCTTAGGCCAAGTTTCTCTAAAGTTCAACAGCTAATGATAGTTGGTTGAAATACTTGAAAAATGATTAGAGAGCTAATGTTGTCTGTAAATATGGCTCTTTGAAAATTGCTTATATTGTCTTTGAATATAATATGTTCAATAACAGACAGATTCAACAATGAGTGAATCTGTATATACTGATACCGTTCCAAAATTTAAATCTGATTACGAAACAGAGGAGGTGGTGAGCAAGGAATTAGAATAAGTCGATGACAATATTAGGGGACACATAGGTCAAATAACGTGAATTCAAACGCACTTGTAAAGGTGTAACCGTTGTTATGACAGAAAAGTGTTTAATAATTTAAAACACTTTGTTTCTTAAAGTAAAAAACACCCTTTGTTACCTTAGAAGTGTTTAGTTATTAAAGAGCTGAATTTAGGATTATTGGTTTTTCCGCTTTTTTCTGTGATTAATTTATTTAGGAAAGTACAGTTGAAATTATAGGACATTATTCTTCGACTTGTGGAACATGTATAATTTTAAGCCTGTTGACGCAGAAGTTGCAGATTTTAACCAGAGTCTAACGAGCATCCAGATGTGGATTCTCTCAAAAACAATATAAGTTTTTTTTTGTTTACTAGTATATTTAATCAGTGCCTATTTATTATCATTTTTGCCAGTGTCTTATTAGTCTTTATTTCCATTGTCTTTTCTTTTTAAGCGTAGATTTGCTAATCGTTGGATAAAATTGTTTCTTTTTGTTGATTTCTCTTCTTTCTTCTGAGTCTTCTCTGCCTGATGTTGTATATTCTGATATTCTAAAGCCTTTGATAAAATGAAAGAATTAGTGATTGTTTGAAATTTTAAGCTGCTTATTGGTATACTTTTCTTCAGTGTACATGTCTCTCTTTCACTTTTTCTTTTTCATATTCCTCCTCAGTGCGCCTTTGTTATATATAGAACATGGGCGACGCCAGGGAGGGACCATGGGAGGGATGTCCTCTTGCCCTGAAAAACAAGAAAATGCTTTATAAATGTATAAAATAAAAGATTTTGAGAAAAATTCCCATATAAATCTTGGTAAAAACAAAACTCTTGGTAGTAATTTTCCCTCCCCCCTGGAGAACCTCTCTGGAGGCGCTCTTAGTACAGAGGATTAAATACTTCTGCCTCTTTGACATAATTAATAAAAGAAAGAGTTAGAAGTCGAAACTAGGGGAAATTTTCAGAATATTTTCGTGTATGTTCACCATATTTGGAACTCCAAAACTGGATCCTAGTTTATTTTAAATTTCTTTTAAAAATTGAGGTCTATGGGTTTTATTTTATTTTTAAATAAAAGTTTGAAGTAAACAGTTTCCTGGATTGAAATGTAATGGACAGTTCTCTTTTACTCAGAGTATTTTCTTTTATTAATTAAAAAACTTTTTCCATAAAAAAAAGTTTTTCAAAGAAAAGTAAAGAACTCCATTAAACCAAAAATGAGCAAAAATAAAATCAAATAATCTGACAAGCGGGACACTACTACAAATCAGGACCAATAAATAAATGAAACCCAAAAACGACGGAAGTTACAATTAATAACTGATTTAAACTTAAAAGGAGAAGAAATTAACATGAGTAGGACTCAAAACCCCTATGCCTTCTGAAGGCCAGAACATAATCTGCACTTTACTGAAAAATTATAAAGGTTTTTTACTTTTATTGCTTTAATAAATCAAATAATATATACATTTTGATTACTAAATATCAGTATTAAACTGACAAAGCACATTCATTTGTATTTTTACTCCCCTCACAACCCTTGCCCTGAGGGTTGTGGGGGGAGTGTCGTCCTCAAAAACATAATTTCTGAACTTTTTAACTACGTCGAACAAACGGCTATCTCAAAATTTTGATTGGATGTGTTTGGGGAAATGATGGGTTTGAGAGAGGTGTTAGTTATCCTCCAATCACTTTCGATTATTAAAAAGGGCACAGGCCCTTCTAATTTCTAATCGAATAAGTCCTTTTTGAAGTTTCTACAACATCACTATCTATATAAACCTTATATGACCCCAGGGTAAAACGTTCAACTCTTGCCCCGGGGGCTCTGAGGTGGTTATCATCCAAAAAGACCTAATTTCTAAAACTTTTAACTACGTTGAACGAAATGGCTGTCTAAAAATTTTGATTGGATTTGTTTGGGGAAAAGTTTGGCGTGAAAGGGGGGTTAGTGGCCTCAAATCACTTTCGACCATTAAGAAGGGCACTAGCTCTTTGAATTTCCAATCGAATAAGCCCTTTTCAAATTTTTACGACAAAGCTTTCAATAAAAACCTTATATGCTCCCAGGGTATAACTTACAACCCTTACCCTGAGGGCTCTGGGGGGCGTGTCATCCTCAAAGATATAATTTCTGGACCTTTCAATTACTTCAAACAAAACGGCTATCTCAAAATTTTTATTGGATGTGTTTGGATAAATGGTGGGCGTGGAAGGGGTGTTAGTTGCCTTCCAATCACTTTCGACTATTAAAAAGGGCACTAGCCATTTCAATTTCCAATCAAATGAGCCCTTTTTGAAGTTTCTACGACTACGCTTTCTATAAAAACTTTTTATGCCCCTAGGGCATAACTTACAACCCTTGCCCTGTGGTCTTTGGGGGGGGGGGGGTTGTCATCCTCAAAGACCTAATTTAAAGAACTTTCAACTACGTTGAACAAAATGGCTATCTCAAAATTTTGATTGGATGTGTTTGGGGAAAAGGTGGGCGTGAGAGGGGTGTTAGTTGCCCTCCAATCACTTTTGACTATTAAAAATAACACTAGCCCCTTGAATTTCCAATCGAATAAGCCTTTTTTGAAGTTTCCACGACAAAGCTTTCTATAAAAACCTTATATGCCCCCAGGGCATAACTTACAACCCTTTCCCTGAGGGCTGTGGGGGGGGGAGTGTCCTCCTCAAAAACATATTTTACATCTAGAAATCAACTACGCTGAATAAAATGGCTATCTAAAAATTTCTATTGGATGTGTTTAGGGGAATGATGGGCGTGAAAGGTGTGTTAGTTGCCTTCCAATCACTTTTGACTATTAAAAAGGGCACTAGCAGTAGAAAGGCCTCAGGAGGTCCCACCCCTCACCCCTGCTGCCATCCACAATTTTTTTTAATGCTGACGGGGCTCCTAATATGGGCATAGAGTCATTAGGGAGAACACGTGGTTAATGGGGTCAATGACCTAAATTTCCATGGTCGATGTTGTTGTTGTTGTAAGTGCACGCTCTCAGAGAGTGTCAAGGTGTCCAGAAATAGGAAACAGTATTTGTTGTTGTTATTGTTGCAAGTGCACGCTCTCAGCGAATGTCAAGGTGTCCAGAAATAGGAAACAGCATTTGTTGTTGTTTTGGACATGTGCATGCTCGAGGCGAATGTTAAGAGTTTCCAGAAATAGAAAACAGTTAGATCACGTGTTTCCTTCTCAGCCAATCAGAGGGCTTGCTTACATATTAGCGGCGGAGTGAATATGAGGAAAGGATTTTTGCTATAGTTTTATTAGTCAGTGAATAGAATTCAAAGGATTGAAAAATGAGGCGGCAATTTGATTTTGTTCAAAAAATAGCTTATTTTTAAAGTGTTCAAATCAGTCCTACTTTTTTTTTGTTTTTTTTTCCCGCGGCGCTTTTCGAGTCCGCAGCGCTTCCCGTGGCGCACCTCGGGCCCGCGGCGCTTCTCGTGTCCGCGGCGCGTTATGGGCCCGCGGCCCTTCCCGCGGCGCTTCCCGCAGTACTTCTCGGGTGCTTCCCGACCCCCCACCCCACCGCGTGGCTCCCAGCCCCCTTTACATAATGTTCAAAAGTTGAAATATTCGCTTAGACGGCATAAGTCGCTATTTCTCTCTAATTCCCAGTTCTACAGGTTCGGTGAACTCCTCGCTAGCTCCCAATTATTGTAAACCGTCACGCGAGTGTTCCGATTTCCAAGACTGAACTTCAACAGCTAGGAAAATACACAATTAAATGCCGGGAACCGTTAACTCAGACATTGTCAGAATGTTTCCCCATCGCTAAAATCTTGGCAAGGGTTTGTAAGATTGAAAGCTATTTTAAAAATATCCTTGCGCAAATTAGACAGTCCATATGTGACAGATAGATAAATGGGAATAATCTCTCAGTTCCTTCTTCTCTTAAAACTAGATAATATTCAATTGTGAACGGAATAGCATTCACAGAGTTTCAAAGGCGGTGAGCATTAATTGACTAGAAAATACCCATGATAAATATTCGCTTATGAAAAGCGGCGAAGTGATAGCAACAGAGAAAATAGCAAAGATTAGAAAAAAGAGGAGCGGTTTCTTTTGACTTCTGAGGGGGGGGGGGGGTTTCAGATATAATAATGTTTGGTGTGATTGACACAGAATATATTGGTCTGAAATATTCCTCAACTGGCATTATTTTCGAAGCATCTTTCTTACTCCTAGACAATCAACGACGTGAAATTCATTGCTATAAATGGAACATCAGATACAATATATACAAATATGGGAAAAGATGAAGGAGTCCTGCATTAAATTTTATACCTTAAAACGGGTTTCATGTGAAAAAAATAAGACCACGTAATGAAAATGGCTATGAAATAAAACATTTACAAGAGGGAACTAAGGAAATATGCAGTTTTTTCGGTGTGCAAGCTGTATATGTTAAAGGAAACGTGCCAACTGATAAACTCTTACTAGAAAAATGTGATAAAAACATAGCATTATTCAATTTAGAACACTTCAAATGTGAAAAATACCTGTATTCAGTACATGACCCAGAAGATGAAGTTAGATATTTCGCTCAATGGATACCGGAAAAGATGCCTGACAAGAAAAAATGCATCAGATATCCAAAGACCTAAACATGCTCTTCCGCATATCAAATGGATTAAGCCCTTTTTTTAATATGACATTATTTATTTTTTTTTAAATTTGTCATTATGTATTTTTTCAAATGTTTTTAAATATGTTTAAGCAAAAAATATCTTAAGCCTCAGCCGTTTTTATTATTTAGAATAATTAATCACCAAGAAAATTATAATTTCAGGTTAAAAATTTCAGGGAGTAAACTTTCAAGTTAAGCATGTTGGATAACCCTAAATACTCACCACTATAAAGGCAAGTTAATCCTAAAAGGTTAAAAAAAAATTCTGAAATCACACTTTCAGATTCATCATGTCAGGGAACACACTTTCAGATTCAGCATGTCTGGAAACACACTTTCAGGTTCAACACGTTAGCGAACCCTAAATGATAAGTTAACTCTAAAAGATTAAAGAATTTCTCTGAAATCACACTTTCAGATTCAGCATGTCAGGGAACACTTGGGTGAAACTCTATGGTCGTTATAATATACAAGTTCCATTTGAACAATGTTTTGAGGTCCCCTAGCCCAACCCCAAAGGACCCCGACGCCCATACCCCAACCCGAAGGAACCCAACCCTAAATACTCACCACTATAAAGGTAAGTTAATCCTAAAAGGTTTTAATAAAATTCTGAAATCACACTTTCAGATTCATCATGTCAGGGAACACACTTTCAGATTCAGCATGTCTGGGAACACACTTTCAGGTTCAACACGTTAGAGAATCCTAAATGATAAGTTAACTCTAAAAGATTAAAGAAATTCTCTGAAATCACACTTTCAGATTCAGCATGTCAGGGAACACTTGGGTGAAACTCTATGGTCGTTATAATTTACAAGTTCCATTTGAACAATGTTTTGAGGTCCCCTAGCCCAACCCCAGAGGACCCCGACGACCATACCGCAACCCGAAGGAACCCCCGGTCCCCAAAGGCCCCAGGCCCCCCAAAGGCCCCCGGTCCCCACAATGCCCACCAAAGGGCACCGAGCCCAAAGACCCCCCCCCCCCCAACAAACCCAAAAGACCAACAAACAAAAATTTCTATTAGAAATAATATTTTTCATCACTGATAACACTTTTCTGTTCGAACTAGCAAGTTTTCTACAAAAGATACCAAATATTTTCATAGAAGTAAAATTTTTTGATTGTGATAACAACTTTTCTGTCAGAAGTAGCAAGTTTTGCTTAACACTAACAAACCTGCTCATCAGAGTAATGATATTTTACTTTAATACTAACATACTGAACACACACAAACTTCTCTTAGAAATAATATTTTTCATCAGTGATAACACTTTTTCTGGTCGAACTAGCAAGTTTTCTACCAAAGATACCAAATTTTTTCTTAGAAGTAACATTTTTTGATTGTGATAACAACTTTTCTGTCAGAAGTAGCAATTTTTGATTAACACTAACAAACATTCTCATCAAAGTAACAATATTTTACCTTAATACTATCATACTATTACTGAACAAACAAAAATTTATCTTTGAAATAATATTTTTCATCATTGATAACAATTTTTCTGTTAGAAGTAACAAGTTTTGTACCAAAGATACCAAATTGTTTCTTAGAAGTAACATTTTTTGATTATGATAACAACTTTTCTGTCAGAAGTAGCAAGTTTTGCTTAACACTAACAAACCTTCTCATCAAAGTAACGATATTTTACCTTAATACTAACATACTTTTACTGAATACACACAAAGTTATCTTAGAAAAAATATTTTTCCTCAGTGATAACACTTTTTCTTTTCGAACTAGCAAGATTTCTACCAAAGAAGCCAAATTTTTTCTTAGAAGTAACATTCTTTTGACTGTGATAACAACTTTTCTGTCAGAAGTAGCAAGTTTCGCTTAACACTAACAAACCTTCTCATCAAAGTAACGATATTTTACCTTAATACTAACATACTTTTACTGAACAAACAAAAATTTCTCTTAGAAATAATATTTTTCATCACTGATAACACTTTTCTGTTCGAACTAGCACGTTTTCTACCAAAAATACATAATATTTTCATAGAAGTAACATTTTTTGATTGTGATAACAACTTTTCTGTCAGAAGTAACAAGTTTTGCTTAACACTAACAAACATTCTCATCAAAGTAATGATATTTTACCTTAATACTAACATCATTTTACTTAACACACAGAAATTTCTCATAGAAATAATATTTTTCGTCAGTGATAACACTTTTTCTGGTCGAAGTAGCAATTTTTCTAGCAAAGATACCAAATTTTTTCGTAGAAGTAACATTTTTGATTGTGATAACAACTTTTCTGTCAGAAGTAGCAAGTTTTGCTTAACACTAACAAACATTCTCATCAAAGTAATGATATTTTACCTTAATACTAACATACTTTTACTGAACAAACAAAAATTTATCTTAGAAATAATATTTTTCATCACTGATAACACTTTTCTGTTCGAACTAGCAGGTTTTCTACCAAAGATACCAAATATTTTCATAGAAGTAACATTTTTTGATTGTGATAACAACTTTTCTGTCAGAAGTAGCAAGTTCTGCTTAACATTAACAAACATTCTCATCAAAGTAATGATATTTTACCTTAATACTAACATACTTTTACTGAACACACAGAAATTTCTCCTAGAAATAATATTTTTCGTCAGTGATAACACTTTTTCTGTTCGAAGTAGCAAGTTTTCTACCAAAGATACCAAATTTTTTCGTAGACGTACCTTTTTTGTTTGTGATAACAACTTTTCTGTCAGAAGTAGCAAGTTTTGCTTAACACTAACAAACATTCTCATCAAAGTAATGATATTTTACCTTAATACTAACATACTTTTACTGAACACACACAAATTTCTTTTAGAAATAATATTTTTCGTCAGTGATAACACTTTTTCTGTTCGAACTAGCAAGTTTTCTAGCAAAGATACCAAATTTTTTCTTAAAAGTAACATTTTTTGATTGTGATAACAACTTTTCTGTCAGAAGTAGCAAGTTTTGCTTAACACTAACAAACCTTCTCATCAAAGTAACAACATTTTACACTAATACTAGCATACTTTTACTGAACAAACAAAAATTTCTCTTAGAAATAATATTTTTCATCAATGATAACACTTTTTCTGTTCGAACTAGCAAGTTTTCTAGCAAAGATACCAAATTTTTTCATAGAAGTAAGATTTTTTTATTGTGATAACAACTTTTCTGTCAGAGAAAGCAAGTTTTGCTTAACACTAACAAACATTCTCATAAAAGTAATGATATTTTACTTCAATACTAGCATACTTATACTGAACACACACAAATTTTTCTTAGAAATAATATTTTTCGTCAATGATAACACTTTTTCTGTTCGAATTAGCAAGTTTTCTACCAAAGATACCAAATTTTTTCGTAGAAGTAACATTTTTGATTGTGATAACAACTTTTCTGTCAGAAGTAGCAAGTTTTGCTTAACACTAACAATCCTTCTCATCAAAGTAATGATATTTTACCCTAATGCTAACATACTTTTACTGAGCAAACAAAAATTTCTCTTGGAAATAATATTTTTCCTCACTGATAACACTTTTTCTGTTCGAACTAGCAAGTTTTCTACCAAAGATACCAAATTTTTTCTTAGAAGTAACATTTTTGATTGTGATAACAACTTTTCTGTCAGAAGTAGCAAGTTTTGCTTAACACTAACAAACATTCTCATCAAAGTAACGATATTTTACTTTAATACTAACATACTTTTACTGAACACACACAAATTTCTCTTAGAAATAATATTTTTCGTCAGTGATAACACTTTTTCTGTTTGAACTAGCAAGTTTTCTACCAATGATACAAAATTTTTTCTTAGAAGAAACATTTTTTTATTGTGATAACAACTTTTCTGTCAGAAGTAGCAATTTTTGCTTAACACTAACAAACCTTCTCATCAAAGTAATGATATTTTACCTTAATACTAACATACTTTTACTGAAGAAACAAAAATTTCTCTTAGAAATAATATTTTTCATCACTGATAACACTTTTCTGTTCGAACTAGCAAGTTTTCTACCAAAGATACCAAAAATTTTCATAGAAGTAACATTTTTGGATTGTGATAACAACTTTTCTGTCAGAATTAGCAAGTTTTGCTTAACACTAACAAAAATTCTCATCAAAGTAATGATGTTTTACCTTAATACTAACATACTTTTACTGAACACACAGAAATTTCTCTTAGAAATAATATTTTTCGTCAGTGATAACACTTTTTCTGTTCGAACTACGAAGTTTTCTACCAAAGATACCAAATTTTTTCGTAGACGTACCTTTTTTTGATTGTGATAACAACTTTTCTGTCAGAAGTAGCAAGTTTTGCTTAACACTAACAAACATTCTCATCAAAGTAATGATATTTTATTTTAATACTAACATACTTTTACTGAACACACATAAATTTTTCTTAGAAATAATATTTTTCGTCAGTTATAACACTTTTTCTGTTCGAACTAGCAAATTTTCTACCAAAGATACCAAACATTTTCATAGAAGTAACATTTTATGATTGTGATAACAACTTTTCTGTCAGAAGTAGCAAGTTTTGCTTAACACTAACAAACCTACTCATCAAAGTAATGATATTTTACTTTAATACTAACATACTTTTACTGAACACACACAAATTTCTCTTAGAAATAATATTTTCCATCAGTGATAACACTTTTTCTGTTCGAACTAGCAAATTTTCAACCAAAGATACCAATTTTTTTCATAGAAATAAAATTTATTGATTGTGATAACAACTTTTGTGTCAGAAGTAGCAATATTTGCTTAACACTAACAAAAATTCTTATCCAAGTAATGATATTTTACCTTAATACTAGCATACTATTACTGAACAAACAAAAATTTCTCTTGGAAATAATATTTTTCATCACTGATAACACTTTTTCTGTTCGAACTAGCAAGTTTTGTATCAAAGATACTACATTTGTTCCTAGAAGTAACATTTTTTTATTGTGATAACAACTTTTCTGTCAGAAGTAGCAAGTTTTGCTTAACACTAACAAACTTTCTCATCAATGTAATGATATTTTACTTTAATACTAACATACTTTTACTGAACACACGCAAATTTCTCTTAGAAATAATATTTTTCCTCAGTGATAACACTTTTTCTGTTCAAACTAGCAAATTTTCTACCAAAGATACCAAATTTTTTCGTAGAAGTAAAATTTTTGATTGTGATAACAACTTTTCTGTCAGAAGTAGCAAGTTTTGCTTAACACTAACAAACCTTCTCATCAAAGTAATGATATTTTACCTTAATACTAACATACTTTTACTGAACAAACAAAAATTTCTCTTAGAAATAATATTTTTCATCACTGATAACACTTTTCTGTTTTAACTAGTACGTTTTCTACCAAAAATACCAAATATTTTCATAGAAGTAACATTTTTTTATTGTGATAACAACTTTTCTGTCAGAAGTAACAAGTTTTGCTTAACACTAACAAACATTCTCATCAAAGTAATGATATTTTACCTTAATACTAACATACTTTTACTGAACACACAGAAATTTCTCATAGAAATAATATTTTTCGTCAGTGATAACACTTTTTCTGTTCGAACTAGCAAGTTTTCTACCAAAGATACCAAATTTATTCTTACAAGTAACATTTTCGATTGTGATAACAACTTTCCTGTCAGAAGTAACAAGTTTTGCTTAACACTAACAAACCTTCTCTTCAAATTAATGATATTTTACCTTAATACTAACATACTTTTACTGAACAAACAAAAATTTCTCTTAGAAATAATATTTTTCATCACTGATAACACTTTTCTGTTCGAACTAGCACGTTTTCTACCAAAAATACCAAAAATTTTCATAGAAGTAACATTTTTTGATTGTGATAACAAACTTTTCTGTCAGAAGTAGCAAGTTTTGCTTAACACTAACAAACATTCTCATCAAAGTAATGATATTTTACCTTAATACTAACATACTTTTACTGAACACACAGAAATTTCTCATAGAAATAATATTTTTCGTCAGTGATAACACTTTTTCTGTTCGAAGTAGCAAGTTTTCTACCAAAGATACCAAATTTTTTCGTAGATGTACATTTTTTGTTTGTGATAACAACTTTTCTGTCAGAAGTAGCAAGTTTTGCTTAACACTAACAAACATTCTCATCAAAGTAATGATATTTTACCTTAATACTAACATACTTTTACTGAACACACACAAATTTCTTTTAGAAATAATATTTTTCGTCAGTGATAACACTTTTTCTGTTCGAACTAGCAAGTTTTCTAGCAAAGATACCAAATTTTTTTCTTAGAAGTAACATTTTTTGATTGTGATAACAACTTTTCTGTCAGAACTAGCAAGTTTTTCTTAACACTAACAAACCTTCTCATCAAAGTAACAACATTTTACCCTAATACTAACATACTTTTACTGAACAAACAAAAATTTCTCTTAGAAATAATAGTTTTCATCAATGATAACACTTTTTCTGTTCGAACTAGCAAGTTTTCTAGCAAAGATACCAAATTTTTTCATAGAAGTAACATTTTTTTATTGTGATAACAACTTTTCTGTCAGAGATAGCAAGTTTTGCTTAACACTAACAAACATTCTCATCAAAGTAACGATATTTTACTTTAATACTAACATACTTTTACTGAACACACAAAAATTTTTCTCAGAAATAATATTTTTCGTCAATGATAACACTTTTTCTGTTCGAACTAGCAAGGTTTCTACCATAGATACCAAATTTTTTCTTAGAAGTAACATTTTGATTGTGATAACAACTTTTCTGTCAGAAGTAGCAAGTTTTGCTTAACACTAACAATCCTTCTCATCAAAGTAATGATATTTTACCTTAATACTAACATACTTTTACTGAACAAACAAAAATTTATGTTGGAAATAATATTTTTCCTCACTGATAACACTTTTTCTGTTCGAACTAGCAAGTTTTCTACCAAAGATACCAAATTTTTTCTTGGATGTAACATTTTTGAT
Organism: Artemia sp. Qi Xiang Cuo; assembly: GCF_049724085.1. Classification (NCBI taxonomy): domain Eukaryota; kingdom Metazoa; phylum Arthropoda; class Branchiopoda; order Anostraca; family Artemiidae; genus Artemia; species Artemia sp. Qi Xiang Cuo. The sequence goes on along the minus strand of NC_142801.1, from coordinate 74,337,623 downwards.
TGTGATAACAACTTTTCTGTCAGAAGTAGCAAGTTTTGCTTAACACTAACAAACCTTCTCATCAAAGTAACGATATTTTACCTTAATACTAACATACTTTTACTGGACACACACAAATTTCTCTTAGAAATAATATTTTTCGTCAGTGATAACACTTTTTCTGTTTGAACTAGCAAGTTTTCTAGCAAAGATACCAAATTTTTTCTTAGAAGAAACATTTTTTTATTGTGATAACAACTTTTCTGTCAGAAGTAGCAATTTTTGCTTAACACTAACAAACATTCTCATCAAAGTAATGATATTTTACCTTAATACTAACATACTTTTACTGAACAAACAAAAATTTCTCTTAGAAATAATATTTTTCGTCACTGATAACACTTTTCTGTTCGAACTAGCAAGTTTTCTACCAAAGATACCAAATATTTTCATATAAGTAACATTTTTTGATTGTGACAACAACTTTTCTGTCAGAAATAGCAAGTTTTGCTTAACACTAACAAACATTCTCATCACAGTAATGATATTTTACCTTAATACTAACATACTTTTACTGAACAAACAGAAATTTCTCTTAGAAATAATATTTTTCGTCAATGATAACACTTTTTCTGTTCGAACTAGCAAGTTTTCTACCAAAGATACCAAAGTTTTTCGTAGACTTACCATTTTTTGATTGTGATAACAATTTTTCTGTCAGAAGTAGCAAGTTTTGCTTAACACTAACAAACACTCTCATCAAAGTAACGACACTTTACCTGAATACTAACATACTTTCCTGAACACAAACAAAGTTCTCTTAAATATTACATTTTTCGTCAGTGATAACACTTTTTCTGTTCGAACTAGCAAGTTTTCAACCAAAGATACCAAATTTTTTCGTAGAAGTAAAATTTTTTGATTGTGATAAAAACTTTTCTGTCAGAAGTAGCAAGTTTTTCTTAACACTAACAAACCTTCTCATCAAAGTAATGATATTTTACCCTAATACTAACATACTTTTACTGAACACACACAAATTTTCTCTTAGAAATAATATTTTTCGTCAGTGATAACACTTTTTCTGTTCAAACTAGCAAGTTTTCTACCAAAGATACCAAATTTGTTCTTAGAAGTAACATTTTTGATTGTAGTAGCAACTTTTTTGTCAGAAATAGCAAGTTTTTCTTAACACTAACAAAAATTCACATCAAAGTAATGATATTTTACCTTAATACTAACCTACTTCTGCTGAACACGCACAAATTTCACTTAGAAATGATATATTTCGTCAGTGATAACACTTTTTTCTGTTCGAACTAGCAAATTTTCTACCAAAGATACCAAATTTTTTCGTAGAAGTAAAATTTTTTGATTGTGATAACAACTTTTCTGTCAGAAGTAGCAAGTTTTGCTTAACACTAACAAACCTTCTCATCAAAGTAACGACATTTTACCTTAATACTAACATACTTTTACTGAACACGCACACAAATTTCTCTTAGAAATAATATTTTTCGTCAGTGATAACACTTTTTCTGTTCGAACTAGCAAATTTTATACCAGATACCAAATTTTTTCGTAGAAGTAACATTTTTTTATTGTGATAACAACTTTTCTGTCAGAAGTAGCAAGTTTTGCTTAACACTAACAAACCTTCTCATCAAAGTAACGACATTTTACCTTAATACTAACATACTTTTACTGAACACACACACAAAGTTCTCTTAGAAATAATATTTTTCATTTCTATGTCTGAATCTATTTGCTTACATGTCTGGGTTAGGTTAGGTTAGCTAAGTTAGGTTAGGTTAGCTAAGTTAGGTTAGGTTAGCTAGTAAACATTTCTCCATGTTTAAGTTAGGTTAGGTTAGGTTAACTTATCATGAGCGCTGATGATAAGCTAACCTAGCCTAACTAAAGCATGGTAAAAAGTCGACATGGGGGGATTTTCCGGCGAGTATGGTTAGGTTAGGGTAGATCAAGTTAGGTTAGGTTAAGTTAGGTTAGGTTAGCCTACGTACGCGCGCGTACGTAGGCTAACCTAACCGGTTAGGTTAACTTATCATGAGCGCTCATGATAAGCTAACCTAGCCTAACTAAAGCATGGTACAAAGTCGACATGGGTGGATTTTCCGGCGAGTATGGTTAGGTTAGGTTAGGCTAGATCAAGTTAGGTTAGGTTAAGTTAGGTTAGCCTACGTACGCGCGCGTACGTAGGCTAACCTAACCTAACTTAACCTAACCTAACTTGATCTAGCCTAACCTAACCTAACCATACTCGCCGGAAAATCCACCCATGTCGACTTTGTCCCATGCTTTAGTTAGGCTAGGTTAGCTTATCATGAGCGCTCATGATAAGTTAACCTAACCTAACTTAACTTAACCTAACCTAACTTGATCTAGCCTAACCTAACCATACTCGCCGGAAAATCCACCCATGTCGACTTTGTACCATGCTTTAGTTAGGCTAGGTTAGCTTATCATGAGCGCTCATGATAAGTTAACCTAACCTAACCTAACTTAAACATGGAGAAATGTTTACTAGCTAACCTAACCTAACTTAGCTAACCTAACCTAACTTAGCTAACCTAACCTAACCCAGACAAGTAAGCAAATAGATTCAGACATAGAAATGAAAAATATTATTTCTAAGAGAACTTTGTGTGCGTGTTCAGTAAAAGTATGTTAGTATTAAGGTAAAATGTCGTTACTTTGATGAGAAGGTTTGTTAGTGTTAAGGAAAACTTGCTACTTCTGACAGAAAAGTTGTTATCACAATCAAAAAATGTTACTTCTAAGAAAAAATTTGGTATCTCGGGTAGAAAACTTGCTAGTTCGAACAGAAAAAGTGTTATTACTGATGAAAAATATAATTTCTAAGAGAAATTTATGTGTGTTCTGTAAAAGTATGTTAGTATTAAGGTAAAATATCATTACTTTGATGAGAATTTTTGTTAGTGTTAAGAAAAAAACTTGCTACTTCTGACAGAAAAGTTGCTATTAGAATCAAAAATGTTACTTCTAAGAACAAATTTTGTATCTTTGGTAGAAAACTTGCTAGTTCGAACAGAAAAAGTGTTATCACTGACGAAAAATATTATTTCTAAGAGAAAATTTGTGTGTGTTCAGTAAAAGTATGTTAGTATTAGGGTAAAATATCATTACTTTGATGAGAATGATTGTTAGTGTTAAGCAAAACTTGCTACTTCTGACAGAAAAGTTGTTATCACAATCAAAAAATTTTACTTCTACGAAAATATTTGGTATCTTTGGTAAAAGACTTGCTAGTTCGAACAGAAAAAGTGTTATCAATGAAGAAAAATATTATTTCTAAGAGAAATTTGTGTGTGTTCAGTAAAATTATGTTAGTATTAAAGTAAAATGTCGTTACTTTGATGAGAATGTCTGTTAGTGTTAAGCAAAACTTGCTACTTCTGACCGAAAAGTTGTTATCACAATCAAAAAATGGTACGTCTACGAAAAAATTTGGTATATTTGGTAGAAAACTTGCTAATTCGAACAGAAAAAGTGTTATCACTGATGAAAAATATTATTTCTAAGAGAAATTGGTGTGTGTTCAGTAAAAGTATGTTAGTATTAAGGTAAAATATCAATACTTTGATGAGAACTTTTGTTAGTGTTAAGCAAAACTTGCTACTTCTGACAGAAAAGTTGTTATCACGATCAAAAAATTTTACATCTACGAAAAAATTTGAAATCATTGGTAGAAAATTTGCTAGTTCGAACAGAAAAAGTGTTATCAGTGAGGAAAAATATTATTTCCAACAGAAATTTTTGTTTGTTCAGTAAAAGTATGTTAGTATTAGGGTAAAATATCATTACTTTGATGAGAAGGATTGTTAGTGTTAAGCAAAACTTGCTACTTCTGACAGAAAAGTTGTTATCACAATCAAAAAATGTTACTTCTAAAATATTTGGTATCTTTGGTAGAAAACTTGCTAGTTCGAACAGAAAAGTGTTATCAGTGATGAAAAATATAATTTCTAAGAGAAATTTTTGTTTGTTCAGTAAAAGTATGTTAGTATTAAGGTAAAATATCATTACTTTGATGTGAAGGTTTGTTAGTGTTAAGCAAAACTTGCTACTTCTGACAGAAAAGTTATTATCACAATAAAAAAATGTTACTTCTAAGAAAAAATTTGGTATCTTTGCTAGAAAACATGCTAGTTCGAACAGAAAAAGTGTTATCAATGACGAAAAATATTATTTATAAGAGAAATTTGCATTTATTTAGTAAAAGTATGTTAGTATTAAGGTAATATATCGTTACATTGATGAGAAGTTTTGTTAGTGTTAAGCAAAACTTGCTACTTCTGACCGAAAAGTTGTTATCACAGTCAAAAAATGTTACATCTAAGAAAAAATTTGGTATCTTTGGTAGAAAACTTGCTAGCTCGAACAGAAAAAGTGTTATCAGTGAGGAAAAATATTATTTCCAAGAGAAATTTTTGTTTGTTCAGTAAAAGTATGTTAGTATTAGGGTAAAATATCATTACTTTGATGAGAAGGATTGTTAGTGTTAAGCAAAACTTGCTACTTCTGACAGACAAGTTGTTATCACAATCAAAAATGTTACTTCTAAGAAAAAATTTGGTATCTATGGTAGAAAACTTGCTAGTTCGAACAGAAAAAGTGTTATCATTGACGAAAAATATTATTTCTAAGAAAAATTTGTGTGCGTTCAGTAAAAGTATGTTAGTATTAAAGTAAAATATAGTTACTTTGATGAGAATGTTTGTTAGTGTTAAGCAAAACTAGCTACTTTTGACAGAAAAGTTGTTATCACAATCAAAAAATGTTACTTCTAAGAAAAAATTTGGTATCTTTGCTAGAAAACTTGCTAGTTCGAACAGAAAAAGTGTTATCATTGACGAAAAATATTATTTCTCAGAGAAATTTTTGTTTGTTCAGTAAAAGTATGTTAGTATTAGGGTAAAATGTTGTTACTTTGATGAGAAGGTTTGTTAGTTTTAAGCGAAACTAGCTACTTCTGACAGAAAAGTTGTTATCACAATAAAAAAATATTACTTCTATGAAAAAATTTGGTATCTTTGCTAGAAAATTTGCTAGTTCAAACAGAAAAAGTGATATCATTGACGAAAAATATTATTTCTATGAGACATTTGTGTGTGTTCAGTAAAAGTATGTTAGTACTAAGGTTAAATATCATTACTTTGATGAGAATGTTTGTTAGTGTTAAGAAAAACTTGCTACTTCTGACAGAAGAGTTGTTATCACAAACAAAAAATGGTACGTCTACGAAAAAATTTGGTATCTTTGGTAGAAAACTTGCTAGTTCGAACAGAAAAAGTGTTATCACTGACGAAAAATATTATTTCTATGAGAAATTTCTATGTGTTCAGTAAAAGTATGTTAGTATTAAGGTAAAATATCATTACTTTGATGAGAATGTTTGTTAGTGTTAAGCAAAACTTGTTACTTCTGACAAAAAAGTTGTTATCACAATCAAAAAATTTTACTTCTATGAAAATATTTAGTATCTTTGGTAGAAAACTTGCTAGTTCGAACAGAAAAGTGTTATCAGTGATGAAAAATATTATTTCTTAGAGAAATTTTTGTTTGTTCAGTAAAAGTATGTTAGTATTAAGGTAAAATATCATTACTTTGATGAGAAGGTTTGTTAGTGTTAAGCAAAACTTGTTACTTCTGACAGGAAAGTTGTTATCACAATCAAAAATGTTACTTCTAAGAATAAATTTAGTATCTTTGGTAGAAAACTTGCTAGTTCGAACAGAAAAAGTGTTATTACTGAGGAAAAATATTATTTCTAAGAGAAATTTGTGTGTGTTCAGTAAAAGTATGTTAGTATTAAACTAAAATGTCATTACTTTGATGAGAAGGTTTGTTAGTGTTAAGCAAAACTTGCTACTTCTGACAGAAAAGTTGTTATCACAGTAAAAAAAAATGTTACTTCTAAGAAAAAATTTGGTATCTTTGGTAGAAAACTTGCTAGTTCGAACAGAAAAAGTGTTATCAGTGAGGAAAAATATTATTTCCAAGATAAATTTTTGTTTGTTCAGTAATAGTATGCTAGTATTAAGGTAAAATATTGTTACTTTGATGAGAATGTTTGTTAGTGTTAATCAAAACTTGCTACTTCTGACAGAAAAGTTGTTATCACAATAAAAAAATTTTACTTTTAAGAAAAAAAATTTGGTATCTATGTTTGAAAATTTCGTAGTTCGAACCGAAAAAGTTTTATCATTGATGAAAAATATTATTTCTAAGGAAAATTTCTGTAAGTTCAGTAAAAGTATGTTAGCATTAAGCTAAAATATCATTACTTTGATGAGAAGGTTTGTTAGTGTTAAGCAAAACTTGCTACTTCTGACAGAAAAGTTGCTATCACAATCAAAAAATGTTACTTCTATGAAAATATTTGGTATCTTTTGTAGAAAACTTGCTAGTTCGAACAGAAAAGTGTTATCCGTGATGAAAAATATTATTTCTAAGAGAATTTTTTGTTTGTGGGTCTTGTGGGTGTGTTGGGGGGGGCCTTTGGGCTCGGGGCCCTTTGACGGGCAGTGGGGGGCCCAGGGGGCCTTTGGGGGGCCTGGGGCCGTTGGGGACCGGGGGTTCCTTCGGGTTGGGGTATGGTCGTCGGGGTCCTTTGGGGTTGGGCTAGGGGACCTCAAAACATTGTTCAAATGGAACCTGTATATTATAACGACCATAGAGTTTCACCCAAGTGTTCCCTGACATGCTGAATCTGAAAGTGTGATTTCAGAGAAATTCTTTAATCTTTTAGAGTTAACTTATCATTTAGGGTTCTCTAACGTGTTGAACCTGAAAGTGTGTTCCCAGACATGCTGAATCTGAAAGTGTGTTCCCTGACATGATGAATCTGAAAGTGTGATTTCAGAAAATTTTTTTAACATTTTAGGATTAACTTACCTTTATAGTGGTGAGTATTTAGGGTTGGGTTCCTTCGGGTTGGGGTATGGGCGTCAGGGTCCTTTGGGGTTGGGCTAGGGGACCGCAAAACATTGTTCAGATGGAACTTGTATATTATAACGACCATAGAGTTTCACCCAAGTGTTCCCTGACATGCTGAATCTGAAAGTGTGATTTCAGAGAAATTCTTTAATCTTTTAGAGTTAACTTATCATTTAGGGTTCTCTAACGTGTTGAACCTGAAAGTGTGTTTCCAGACATGCTGAATCTGAAAGTGTGTTCCCTGACATGATGAATCTGAAAGTGTGATTTCAGAAATTTTTTTTAACCTCTTAGGATTAACTTACCTTTATAGTGGTGAGTATTTAGGGTTATCCAACATGCTGAACTTGAAAGTGTGTTCCCTGGCATGTTTAACCTGAAAGTATAATTTTCATGGCTATGAAGTATTCTAAAGAATAAAAACGGCTGAGGCTTAAGATATTTATTGCCTAAACATATTTAAAAACATTTGAAAAAATACATCATGACATATTTAAAAAAAAAATACATAATGACATATTTAAAAAAAAGGGCTTAATCCATTTGATCTGCGGAAGAGCATGTTTAGGTCTTTGGATATCTGATGCATTTTTCCTTGTCAGGCATCTTTTCCGGTATCCATTGAGCGAAATATCTAACTTCTTCTTCTGGGTAATGTACTGAATACAGGTATTTTTCACATTTGAAGTGTTCTAAATTGAATAATGCTATGTTTTTATCACATTTTTCTAGTAAGAGTTTATCAGTCGGCACATTTCCCTTTACATAAACAGCTTGCACACTGAAAAAACTGCATATTTCCTGAATTTACTCTTGTTCATGTTTCATTTCATAACCATTTTCATTACGTGGTCTTATGATTTTATCGTGAAAGCCGTTTTGATTTATAAAATTTAATGTTGAACTCCATCTGTTTTTCTCGTACTTATATATATTGTATCTGACGTTCCATTTATAGCAATGAATTTCACGTCGTTGATTGTCTAGGTGTAAGAAAGCTGCTTCGAAAATAATGCCAGTTGAGGACTATTTCAGCCCAATATTTTCTGTGTCAATCACACCAAACATTATTATATCTGAAACCCCCCTCCCCCTCAGAGATATCTAAATATAATATTTTTTTTTGCTTGTTAGTCAAAAGAAACCGCTCCTCTTTTTTCTAATCTTTGCTATTTTCTCTGTCCCCCCCCACTGCACTGTTGCTATCTCATCGCCTCTATCTCATAAGCGAATATTTTTATTGGGTAATTTCTATTCAATTAGTTCTCACAGCCGTTGAAACTCTGTGAATGCTATTCCATTCACAATTTACTATTATCTAGTTTTAACTGAAGAAGAAACTGAGAGATTATTCCAATTTATCTATCTGTCACATATGGATCCCGTAATTTGCACAAGGATATTTTTAAAATGGCTTTCAATCTTACAAACCCTTGCCAAGATTTTAGCGATGGGGAAACATTTTGACAATGTCTGAGTTAACGGTTCGCGGCATTTAATTGTGTATTTTCCTAGCTGTTGAAGTTTAGTCTTGGAAATTGGAACACTTGCGTGGCGGTTTACAATAATTGGGGGCTAGTGAGGAGTTCACCGAACCTGTAGAACTGGGACTTAGAGAGAAATAGCGACTTATGCTGTCTATGCGAGTATTTCAACTCTTGGTGGACATTATGTAAAGGGGGCGGGGCGCCACGGGGGGGGGTGGGGGGTCGGGACGCACCCGAGAAGTGCTCGGGGAAACGCCGCGGGAAGCGCCACGGGCCCGAGAAGTGCCGCGGGCCCGAGGAGCTTCGCGGGCCCGAGGAGCGCCGCGGGAAGCGCTGCGGGCCCGAGAAGCGCCGCGGGAAAAAAAAGTAGTGCCGATTTGAACACTTTGAAAATAAGCTATTTTTTGAACAAAATCAAATTGCCGCCTCATTTTTCAATCCTTTGAATTCTATTCACTGACTAATAAAACTATAGCAAAAATCCTTTCCTCATATTCACTCCGCCGCTAATATGTAAGCAAGCCCTCTGATTGGCTGAGAAGGAAACACGTGATCTAACTGTTTTCTATTTCTGGAAGCTCTTAACATTCGCCTCGAGCATGCACATGTCCAAAACAACAACAAATACTGTTTCCTATTTCTGGACATCTCGACATTCGCTGAGAGCGTGCACTTGCCCAAAACAACAACAACAACAAATACTGTTTCCTATTTCTGGACACCATGACATTCGCTGAGAGCGTGCACTTACAACAACAACAACATCGACCTTGGAAATTTAGGTCATTGACCCCATTAACCACGTGTTCTCCCTAATGACTCTATGCCCATATTAGGTGTCCCGTCAGCATTAAAAAAAATTGTAGGTGGCAGCAGCGGTGAGGGATGGGACCTCCTGAGGCCTTTCTACTACTAGCCCTTTGAATTTTAAATCAACTGAGCCTTTTTTTAAGTTTCTATGACAATGCTTTCTATAAAAAAAAACCTTATATGCCCCCAGGCCATAACTTACAACCCTTGCCCTGAGGGCTGTGGGGGAGTGGCCTCCTCAAAAACATAATTTATATCTGGAAATCAACTACGCTGAAAAAAATGACTATCTCAAAATGCTGATTGGATATGTTTAGGGAAATGGTGGGCGTGGAAGGGGTGTTAGTTGCCTTCCAATCACTTTCGACTATTAAAAACGGCACAAGCCACTCCAAATTCCAATCGAATGAGCCTTTTTCAAAGTTTCTACGACAACTCCTTCGATACGAAGTGCCCTGGTCTAAAGGAAAACAGAAATAGATAATACATTGTGCCAACATCGTTCTTTACTTAGGCAGCGCGATTGCGCTGCCTATGATTTAACCATGGAAATAACTTTTTCAGCTTATAATACTAGAATTTGTTCTTTTTATCGACAAAATTCACTACACTATTTGTAAGTGTTTCGATACACTAGCCCACTGGTTTATTGCCCAAATTTTTCCTGGTTTCTTATTCATAAGACTATAAATCACTCAACAAGTACATTCCCTGGAGATTACTTTTTAAACTTAAAACAGGATTTAGGGTGGTTTTTCTGTTCATGTCAATTTTTCTTTTCCTTTATACCGTATAAAGTGGAATTAAGGTTCTTCCTTTTGATCATGATAAATAGGATCTATATTACTCTCGGAAAATTTCGTATTGTCTCATCAGAACTCTTGCAAGATGTGTTTGCCCTTATTTGGTTTTGTTCTTAAACCAGTCACGCAAACGGGGTTAAGGGTCTTAGGGCCTCTGATCAAAGGCCTACCAAATTGCAAGTTTCAATGTCATCAGCATTGCGTAGCACACGCTACGCAGTCTCGATTACAAAAGGCTGCGTGATCACTGTTGGAACTTTTTGCTAAACGTATTATTTAAAAGAGAAAATAATGCGATTTTTTGAATTTCGAAGACTAGCTTGAACCAACTAGATTAAACCAACTAAAAAGAAGTGAGAAAACATGACAAATTTAACCAATAAGAGCTATAAAAGAACAAATAAGAGCATTAAAAGAAAAACTCAGACCAATCAATTGGTGTCAGTTCAAAAGAATTCACGATTGAGGAGGAGAATTTTTCTCTCTTTACAATCTTTACTCTTTTTTTCTTTAAAAACAGAAACAAAATACACACAAACAAAAATATAACAAATGAAATAACAAGAAAACGAAAAATAAATTCACGTAAAATCAGAGTAAGTACAAGATAGGAATCAAGAAAATGGGATAGCAACACAATAGCTTAGAAGAAAATCAAAGGCATGTTCTCTGCGGTTTTTAAATCTCGTGGATTGTTCACTCGTTTTGTCTGTAATATAAAATATTCTGTTTTTTTAGAAATTTAACTATTTGTGATTTATAGAAGAAGGGCAAGGCAAAATTTTAAGCATCTAAACAACTGTCTATGGATATTCAGTCTTGTTAAAAAAAAAACTTCTAAACTGGCTTAGTAAAAATATATTGAGTGAAACATTACATTGTAAAGCGGATACTATCAAACTGCCTTTTTAATATGGCAAGCGACGTATATGTCTTAAGAAGTATTCCCTTGATTAGAGGTAAAGGTAAAGAATAAAGCATTGGACTCTGTAGTCCCTACCGGCGCTGTTGATTTACGTTTCAGGCTCTTTAGCCATGAAGCGCAAGGGGGGGGGGTCTGGGAGCCAGCCATTCCGTTCTTTTACACACCTTTCCTGTTTACCTTCCTCAGATTTCTCCAGGTACCCATTTAGAGCTGGTTCGACTCTAGTTGAGCTTACGCCACTGACCCCCTTTTTCAGACCAAGTAACCAGTGATACTTGGACTTGAACCCGTGTCTTCACGGACAAAGGATTTAAAGTCTAGCGTGCTATCCACTCAGCTAGGGCGGCTCAATAACATGTCCTTCATTCCTTGAATAACAAGGACTGGCGTGTCCTTTATAGATTTAGTAGAAGATACTTCCAGATAAATCATGAATCCAATCGAAGACTTCCTGACAAATAGAGAATAATATTAATAAAGTCATAAACAGTAGTTTATAAACAATAATACAGTTATAATATAGTAAAATATAGTTTAAATATAGTAAAATATAGTTATAGTTAAAATATAGTTATATAGTTATATATATATATATAAAATATAGTTATATAGTTATATAGTTATAGTTAAAATATAGTAAAATATAGAGTTATAAACAATAATAGAGTTATAATGTTTTTATAACATTTTTAATTTCTGAGACCACACTGCCTTTCCATGACGATAAAATAAAAGTTCAAAATAGGGATAAAATCCTTTTTAACAGACAGTATCTAGAGATTCACAAAAAATACCAGATATTTCGGTCACATATACAGTGACCGTCATCAGTTGTAAAACTAAACTAAAACAATTTAAAACAAAAGTTTATATACGATTTCAAATAAAACTACATATTGTTTAATTCTCTAATTCTATTGTTTAATTTCTTAATGTCTATTAAAAAGGATTTTATCCCTATTTTGAATTTTTATTTTATTATAACGTTTTTATAACGGCCATGTCAGGCCGTTATAAAACAGATTGACAATTTTACCGCAAGGCTGTCGCACGAGTGGTCGTCCCTCCTGCAGCAGTAGTGTCGAGGTAGCTTTTGAGTATTTGGTGTTTATTGTTTTTTTTTTCTCTCTCTCTTTTCTTTTTTTGTGGATTATTTTGTACTCCGTCTTATTGCTTTTTTTATAGTGACGGGCTAGAAAATAAATAAATAAGCATTATTGCAGCATTAAAATTGAATTTACTGTCATAATACGGATCTGAGTAGTTAAAGATATCATGACGAAACGTAAGATGTTGTTATATAAAGCAATCTTCTTTGGCCAAGTTTCTCTAAAGTCCAACAGCTAATGATTGTTGGTTGAAATACTTAAAAAATGATTAGAGGGCTAATGTTGTCTGTAAATATGGCTCTTTGAAAATTGCTTATATTGATGTTTAATAACAGATAGATACAACAATGAGTGAATTTGTATATACTGATACCGTTCCAAAATTTAGGTCTGATTACGAAACAGAGGAGGTGGTGTACAAGGAATTAGAATAAGTTGATGACAATATTAGGGGACACAGGTCAAATAACGCGAATTCAAACGCACTTGTAAAGGTGTAACCGTTGTTTTGACAGAAATGTGTTGAATAATTTAAAACACTTTGTTTCTTAAAGTAAGAAAACACTTTTTGTTACTTTAAAAGTGTTTAGTTATTTATCTACTGTCTGCTCAGGGAAGATTCAGGGCTGAATTTAGGATTATTGGTTTTCCCGTTTTTTTTCTGTGATTCATTTATTTAGGAAAGTACAGTTGAAATTACTGGACATTATTCTTCGACTTGTGGAACATGTATAATTTTAAGCTTGTGGACACAGAACTTGCAGATTTTTACCAGAGTCTAAGGAGCATCCCGATGGCGATTTTGTCAAAAACAATATAAGTTTTTTTACTACTATAATTAATCAGCACCTATTTATTATCATTTTTGTCAGTGTCAGTCTTCATTTCCAATTTACTTTTCTTTTTTAAACGTAGATTTGCTAATCGGTGTGATAAAATTGTTTTTTGTTTTTTTTATTTCTCTTCTTTCTCCTGAGTCTTCTCTACCTGATGTTGTATATTCTGATATTTTATAGCCTTTGATAAATGAAAGAAATAGTGATTGTTTTAAATTGTAAGCTGCTTATTGGCATACTTCAGTGCCCATGTCTCTCTTTCACTTTTTCTTTCTCATACTCCTCTTCAATGCGCTTTTGTTACATATAGATACCAAATAGATACCTATAGATACCAAAGATACCAAATTTTTTCGTAGAAGTAAAATTTTTTTATTGTGATAACAACTTTTCTGTCAGAAGTAGCAAGTTTTGCTTAACACTAACAAACATTCTCATCAAAGTAACAATATTTTACATTAATACTAGCATACTATTACTGAACAAACAAAAATTTCTCTTGGAAATAATATTTTTCATCACTGATAGCACTTTTTCTGTTCGAACTAGCAAGTTTTCTATCAAAGATACAAAATTGTTTCTTAGAAGTAACATTTTTTTACTGTGATAACAACTTTTATGTCAGAAGTAGCAATATCTGCTTAACACAAACAAACATTCTCATCAGTGTAAAGATATTTTACTTTAATAATAACATACTTTTACTGAACACACGCAAATTTCTCTTAGAAATAATACTTTTCCTCAGTGATAACAATTTTTCTGTTCAAACTAGCAAATTTTCTATCAAAGATACCAAATTTTTTCTTAGAAGTAACATTTTTGATTGTGATAACAACTTTTCTGTGAGAAGTAGCAAGTTTTGCTTAACACTAACAAACATTCTCATCAAAGTAATGATATTTTACCTTAATACTAACATACTTTTACTGAACAAACAAAAATTTCTCTTAGAAATAATATTTTTCATCACTGATAACACTTTTCTGTTCGAACTAGTACGTTTTCTACCAAAGATACCAAATATTTTCATAGAAGTAACATTTTTTTATTGTGATAACAACTTTTCTGTCAGAAGTAACAAGTTTTGCTTAACACTAACAAACATTCTCATCAAAGTAATGATATTTTACCTTAATACTAACATACTTTTACTGAACAAACAAAAATTTCTCTTAGAAATAATATTTTTCGTCAGTAATAACACTTTTTCTGTTCGAACTAGCAAGTTTTCTACCAAAGATACCAAATTTATTCTTAGAAGTAACATTTTTGATTGTGATAACAACTTTCCTGTCAGAAGTAACAAGTTTTGCTTAACACTAACAAACCTTCTCATCAAAGTAATGATATTTTACCTTAATACTAACATACTTTTACTGAACAAACAGAAATTTCTCTTAGAAATAATATTTTTCATCACTGATAACACTTTTCTGTTCGAACTAGCACGTTTTCTACCAAAAATACCAAATATTTTAATAGAAGTAACATTTTTTGTTTGTGATAACAACTTTTCTGTCAGAAGTAGCAAGTTTTGCTTAACACTAACAAACATTCTCATCAAAGTAATGATATTTTACCTTAATACTAACATACTTTTACTGAACACACAGAAATTTCTCATAGAAATAATATTTTTCGTCAGTGATAACACTTTTTCTGTTCGAAGTAGCAAGTTTTCTACCAAAGATACCAAATTTTTTCGTAGATGTACCTTTTTTGATTGTGATAACAACCTTTCTATCAGAAGTAGCAAGTTTTGCTTAGCACTAACAAACAGTTTCAACAAATTAACGATATTTCACCTTAATGCTGAAATTGTTATACTGAACACACAGAAATTCTTCTTAGACATAATATTTTTCTTCACTGATAACATTTTTTTTATTTTAACTAGCATGTTTTCTACCAAAGATACCAAATTTTTTCTTAGAAGTAACATTTTTGATTGTGATAACAACTTTTCTGTCAGATGTAGCAAGTTTTGCTTAACACTAACAATCCTTCTCATCAAAGTAATGATATTTTACCTTAATACTAACATACTTTTACTGAACAAACAAAAATTTATCTTGGAAATAATATTTTTCCTCACTGATAACACTTTTTCTGTTCGAACTAGCAAGTTTTCTACCAAAGATACCAAATTTTTTCTTAGAAGTAACATTTTTGATTGTGATAACAACTTTTCTGTCAGAAGTAGCAAGTTTTGCTTAACACTAACAAACCTTCTCATCAAAGTAACGATATTTTACTTTAATACTAACATACTTTTACTGAACACATACAAATTTCTCTTAGAAATAATATTTTTCGTCAGTGATAACACTTTTTCTGTTTGAACTAGCAAGTTTTCTAGCAAATATACCAAATTTTCTCTTAGAAGTAACATTTTTTGATTGTGATAACAGCTTTTCTGTCAGAAGTAGCAAGTTTTGCTTAACACTAACAAACCTTCTCATCAAAGTAATGATATTTTACCTTAATACTAACATACTTTTACTGAACAAACAAAAATTTATCTTAGAAATAATATTTTTCATCACTGATAACACTGTTCTGTTCGAACTAGCACGTTTTCTACCAAAAATACCAAAAATTTTCATAGAATTAACATTTTTTGTTTGTGATAACAACTTTTCTGTCAGAAGTAGCAAGTTTTGCTTAACACTAACAAACATTCTCATCAAAGTAATGATATTTTACCTTAATACTAACATACTTTTACTGAACACACTCAAATTTCTCATAGAAATAATATTTTTCGTCAGTGATAACACTTTTTCTGTTCGAAGTAGCAAGTTTTCTACCATAGATACCAAATTTTTTCGTAGATGTACCTTTTTTGTTTGTGATAACAACTTTTCTATCAGAAGTAGCAAGTTTTGCTTAACACTAACAAACATTCTCATCAAAGTAATGATATTTTACCTTAATACTAACATACTTTTACTGAACACACACAAATTTTTGTTAGAAATAATATTTTTCGTCAATGATAACACTTTTTCTGTTCGAACTAGCAAGTTTTCTACCAAAGATACCAAATTGTTTCGTAGAAGTAACATTTTTATTGTGATAACAACTTTTCTGTCTGAAGTAGCGAGTTTCGCTTATCACTAACAATCTTTCTCATCAAAGTAATGATATTTTACCTTAATACTAACATACTTTTACTGAAAAAACAAAAATTTATCTTGGAAATAATATTTTTCCTCACTGATAACACTTTTTCTGTTCGAACTAGCAAGTTTTCTACCAAAGATACCGAATTTTTTCTTAGATGTAACATTTTTTATTGTGATAACAACTTTTCTGTCAGAAGTAGCAAGTTTTGCTTAACACTAACAAACATTCTCATCAAAGTAACGATATTTTACTTTAATACTAACATACTTTTACTGAACACACGAAAATTTTTCTTAGAATAATATATTTCGTCAATGATAACACTTTTTCTGTTTGAACTAGCAAGTTTTCCAGCAAATATACCAAATTTTTTCTTAGAAGTAACATTTTTTTATTGTGATAACAACTTTTCTGTCAGAAGTAGCAAGTTTTGCTTAACACTAACAAACCTTCTCATCAAAGTAATGATATTTTACCTTAATACTAACATACTTTTACTGAAGAAACAAAAATTTCTCTTAGAAATAATATTTTTCATCACTGATAACACTTTTCTGTTCGAACTAGCAAGTTTTCTACCAAAGATACCAAATATTTTCATAGAAGTAACATTTTTTGATTGTGCTAACAACTTTTCTGTCAGAAGTAGCAAGTTTTGCTTAACACTAACAAACCTTCTCATCAAAGTAATAATATTTTACCTTAATACTAACATACTTTTACTGAACACACAGAAATTTCTCTTAGAAATAATATTTTTCGTCAGTGATAACACTTTTTCTGTTCAAACTAGCAAATTTTCTACCAAAGATACCAAATTTTTTTGTAGACGTACCATTTTTTTATTGTGATAACAACTTTTCTGTCAGAAGTAGCAAGTTTTGCTTAACACTAACAAACATTCTCATCAAAGTAATGATATTTTACCTTAATACTAAAATACTTTTACTGAACACACACAAATTTCTCTTAGAAATAATATTTTTCGTCAATGATAAGACTTTTGCTGGTCGAACTATCAAGTTTTTTATCAAATATACCAAATTTTTTCGTAGAAGTAACATTTTTTTATTGTGATAACAACTTTTCTGTCAGAAGTAGCAAGTTTTGCTTAACACTAACAATCCTTCTCATCAAAGTAATGATATTTTACCCTAATACTAACATACTTTTACTGAACACACACAAATTTTCTCTTAGAAATAATATTTTTCGTCAGTGATAACACTTTTTCTGTTCAAACTAGCAAGTTTTCTACCAAAGATACCAAATTTTTCTTAGAAGTAACATGTTTGATTCTGGTAACAACTTTTTTGTCAGACATAGCAAGTTTTTCTTAACACTAACAAAAATTCTCATCAAAGTAATGATATTTTATCTCAATACTAACATACTTTTGCTTAACACACTCAAATTTCTCTTAGAGATAATATTTTTCGTCAGTGATAACACTTTTTCTGTTCGAAATATCAAATTTTCTACCAATGATATAAAATTTTTTCTTAGACGTAAAATTTTTTGATTGTGATAACAACTTTTCTGTCAGAAGTAGCAAGTTTTTCTTAACACTAACACACCTTCTCATCAAAGTAACGACATTTTACCTTAATACTAACATACTTTTACTGAACACGCACACAAATTTCTCTTAGAAATAATATTTTTCGTCAGTGATAACACTTTTTCTGGTCGAAGTAGCAAATTTTATACCAAAGATACCAAATTTTGTCGTAGAAGTAACATTTTTTGATTTTGATAACAACTTTTCTGTCAGAAGTAGCAAGTTTTGCTTAACACTAACAAACCTCATCAAAGTAACGACATTTTACGTTAATACTAACATACTTTTACTGAACACGCACACAAAGTTCTCTTAGAAATAATATTTTTCATTTCTATGTCTGAATCTATTTGCATACTTGTCTGGGTTAGGTTAGGTTAGCTAAGTTAGGTTAGGTTAGCTAAGTTAGGTTAGGTTAGCTAGTAAACATTTCTCCATGTTTAAGTTAGGTTAGGTTAGGTTAACTTATCATGAGCGCTCATGATAAGCTAACCTAGCCTAACTAAAGCATGATAAAAAGTTGACCTGGGTGGATTTTCCGGCAAGTATGGTTAGGTTAGGTTAGGCTAGATCAAGTTAGGTTAGGTTAAGTTAGTTTATGTTAGCTTACTTACGCGTGCGTCGGTAGGCTAACCTAACCGGTTAGGTTAACTTATCATGAGCGCTCATGATAAGCTAACCTAGCCTAACTAAAGCATGGTACAAAGTCGACATGGGTGGATTTTCCGGCGAGTATGGTTAGGTTAGGTTAGGCTAGATCAAGTTAGGTTAGGTTAAGTTAGGTTAGCCTACGTACGCGCGCTTACGTAGGCTAACCTAACTTAACCTAACCTACCTTGATCTAGCCTAACCTAACCTAACCATACTCGCCGGAAAATCCACCCATGTCGACTTTGTACCATGCTTTAGTTAGGCTAGGTTAGCTTATCATGAGTGCTCATGATAAGTTAACCTAACCGGTTAGGTTAGCCTACGTACGCGTGCGTACCTAGGCTAACCTAACATAACTTAACTTAACCTAACCTAACTTGAACTAACCTAACCTAACCATACTCGCCGGAAAATCCACCCATGTCGACTTGGTACCATGCTTTAGTTAGGCTAGGATAGCTTATCATCAGCGCTCATGATAAGTTAACCTAACCTAACCTAACTTAAACATGGAGAAATGTTTACTAGCTAACCTAACCTAACTTAGCTAACCTAACCTAACTTAGCTAAC
This sequence comes from Artemia sp. Qi Xiang Cuo, assembly GCF_049724085.1. Classification (NCBI taxonomy): domain Eukaryota; kingdom Metazoa; phylum Arthropoda; class Branchiopoda; order Anostraca; family Artemiidae; genus Artemia; species Artemia sp. Qi Xiang Cuo. The sequence continues at coordinate 74,318,778 of NC_142801.1, read as the reverse complement.
CTATCAAAAAATGTTACTTCTAAGAAAAAATTTGGTATCTCGGGTAGAAAACTTGCTAGTTCGAACAGAAAAAGTGTTATTACTGATGAAAAATATAATTTCTAAGAGAAATTTATGTGTGTTCAGTAAAAGTATGTTAGTATTAAGGTAAAATATCATTACTTTGATGTGAATTTTTGTTACTGTTAAGAAAAACTTGCTATATCTAACATAAAAGTTGTTATTAGAATCAAAAATTTTAATTTTAAGAACATATTTGGTATCTTGGCTAGAAAACTTGCTAGTTCGAACAGAAAAAGTGTTATCACTGACGAAAAATATTATTTGTAAGAGAAAATTTGTGTGTGTTCAGTAAAAGTATGTTAGTATTAGGGTAAAATATCATTACTTTGATGAGAAGGATTGTTAGTGCTAAGCAAAACTTGCTACTTCTGACAGAAAAGTTGATATCACAATCAAAAAATTTTACTTCTACAAAAAAATTTGATATCTTTGTTAGAAAATCTGCTAGTTCGAACAGAAAAAGTGTTATCACTGACGAAAAATATTATTTATAGCAGAACTTTGTGTGTGTTCAGTAAAAGTATGTTAGTATTAAGGTAAAATATCATTACTTTGATGAGAATGTTTGTTAGTGTTAAGCAAAACTTGCTACTTCTGACAGAAAAGTTGTTATCACAATCAAAAAATGGTACGTCTACGAAAAACTTTGGTATATTTGGTAGAAAACTTGCTAGTTCGAACAGAAAAAGTGTTATCACTGACGAAAAATATTATTTCTAAGAGAAATTTCTGTGTGTTCAGTAAAAGTATGTTAGTATTAAGGTAAAATATCATTACTTTGATGAGAATTTTTGTTAGTGTTAAGCAAAACTTGCTACTTTTGACAGAAAAGTTGTTATCACAATCAAAAAATGTTACTTCTAAAATATTTGGTATCTTTGGTAGAAAACTTGCTAGTTCGAACAGAAAAGTGTTATCAGTGATGAAAAATATAATTTCTAAGAGAAATTTTTGTTCGTTCAGTAAAAGTATGTTAGTATTAAGGTAAAATATCATTACTTTGATGAGAAGGTTTGTTAGTGTTACGCAAAACTTGCTACTTCTGACAGAAAAGTTGTTATCACAATCAAAAAATGTTACTTCTAAGAAAAAATTTGGTATCTTTGCTAGAAAACTTGCTAGTTCAAACAGAAAAAGTGTTATCACTGACGAAAAATATTATTTATAAGAGGAATTTGTATGTGTTCAGTAAAAGTATGTTAGTATTAAAGTATAATATCGTTACATTGATGAGAAGGTTTGTTAGTGTTAAGCAAAACTTGCTACTTCTGACAGAAAAGTTGTTATCACAATAAAAAAATGTTACTTCTAAGAAAAAGTTTGGTATCTTTGGTAGAAAACTTGCTAGCTCGAACAGAAAAAGTGTTATCAGTGAGGAAAAATATTATTTCCAAGAGAAATTTTTGTTTGTTCAGTAAAAGTATGTTAGTATTAGGGTAAAATATCATTACTTTGATGAGAAGGATTGTTAGTGTTAAGCAAAACTTGCTACTTCTGACAGACAAGTTGTTATCACAATCAAAAATGTTACTTCTAAGAAAAAATTTGGTATCTATGGTAGAAAACTTGCTAGTTCGAACAGAAAAAGTGTTATCATTGACGAAAAATATTATTTCTAAGAAAAATTTGTGTGTGTTCAGTACAAGTATGTTAGTATTAAGGTAAAATGTCGTTACTTTGATGAGAATGTTTGTTAGTGTTAAGCAAAACTTGCTACTTTTGACAGAAAAGTTGTTATCGCAATCAAAAAATGTTACTTCTATGAAAAAATTTTGTATCTTTGGTAGAAAACTTGCTAGTTCGAACAGAAAAAGTGTTATCATTGATGAAAAATATTATTTCTAAGAGAAATTTTTGTTTGTTCAGTAAAAGTATGTTAGTATTAGGGTAAAATGTTGTTACTTTGATGAGAAGGTTTGTTAGTTTTAAGCGAAACTTGCTACTTCTGACAGAAAAGTTGTTATCACAATAGAAAAATGTTACCTCTGAGAAAAAATTTGGTATCTTTGATAGAAAATTTGTTAGTACAAAGAGAAAAAGTGTTATCACTCATGAAAAATATTATTTCTATGAGAACTTCGTGTGTGTTCAGTAAAAGTATGTAATTATTAAATTAAAAATTCATTAATATGATGTGAAGGCTTGTTAGTGTTAATAAAAACTTGATACTTCTGACCGAAAAGTTGTTATCACAAAAAAAAAATGGTACGTCTACGAAAAAATTTGGTATCTTTGGTAGAAAACTTGCTAGTTCGAACAGAAAAAGTGTTATCACTGACGAAAAATATTATTTCTATGAGAAATTTCTATGTGTTCAGTAAAAGTATGTTAGTATTAAGGTAAAATATCATTACTTTGATGAGAATGTTTGTTAGTGTTAAGCAAAACTTGTTACTTCTGACAAAAAAGTTGTTATCACAATCAAAAAATTTTACTTATATGAAAATATTTAGTATCTTTGGTAGAAAACTTGCTAGTTCGAACAGAAAAGTGTTATCAGTGATGAAAAATATTATTTCTAAGAGAAATTTTTGTTTGTTCAGTAAAAGTATGTTAGTATTAAGGTAAAATATCATTAATTTGATGAGAATGTTTGTTAGTGTTAAGCAAAACTTGCTACTTCTGACAGAAAAAGTTGTTATCACAATCAAAAATGTTACTTGTAAAAAAAAATTTGGTATCTTTGGTAGAAAACTTGCTAGTTCGAACAGAAAAAGTGTTATCACTGAGGAAAAATATGATTTCTAAGAGAAATTTGTGTGTGTTCAGTAAAAGTTTGTTAGTATTAAGGTAAAATATCTTTACTTTGATGAGAAGGTTTGTTAGTGTTAAGCAAAACTTGCTACTTCTGACAGAAAAGTTGTTATCATAGTAAAAAAATGTTAATTCTAAGAAAAAATTTGGTATTTTTGATAGAAAACTTGCTAGTGTACCGGGAGTAAAACACGATATATTTGAAATACCAAAATAAAGTTCCTTCTTTAATTCGGACTCCTATAATTAAGCTAAATCTAGTTTCAAAAATGAAAAAGTCTTTAATCAGCAAAGAAAAGAAATTGCAATCTTTGGATTTCGCTAAGACAGTGAGCAATAAGAAAAGTGCTACGCACAATATTTTT